>NC_079204.1:12088997-12390913 GCF_026745355.1 Beta vulgaris subsp. vulgaris
CCCGAGTATGCATTTCCGTTAGACTTTGTCTTGAGGATTGACAGACTAATAGCAATGATCTTTGGGTTGACTGTGCCTCATGGTTGCAAAAGAACTTGCTTGGTTGCAGTTATTGGCAGCTCTGAAAATGACTCTTATTATTTAAGGAGTGAAGATCTCATATTTGGAGGTAATGATGGCAAATTCAGTCTGAACAGAGGTTCTATTGCTGGAATTTTAACTGTAGATACTGTTGCTGATTTCCTACCAAGGAAAGGACCACTGCGGCAGAGAAGGTCTGTTTACCCTTTGTTTTTTATTGGATTTTTGTAATGTGATGCTAGCCGAATCTGATCTGAACCTCAATCACATAAGATGGGTAATGGGGATTGAGAAAAAGTTGCAGGAATAAAATTGTGAAAGCAGTGTGTTCTCCCCTGATTATCTTATACTTCCTCTGTTCCTAAATAAGTGTTACATCCACCTTTTCACGTAACCGGATGTGCTTCTTTCATCATTAATATCTTTAGTTGCGCATAAACAAGAAATTCAAAAAAGTTGATATTTTGAAAGTATACATTGAGATGAATCTAACAAGATCCCACTTGACTATGTTTTTCTTTATGTAATAGCGAGAAAAGAGAATTGAAGTTAGTTGATGAATAGTGTCAATTTGCTTAATGTAACACTTATTTAGGTACGGAGGAAGTATGTGATTGAGAAAATATTCTTGATCATTCCTCTTGGTAGTTCAGTCAAGTAAGTGAATTAGGTAGTGAGAGCTAGCAAATGGGCATGCTTCTTCTTTTATGACATCCTTCCTTGCACAATTTGAAAAACTTTTTTCTGAATGGTAATTGATGAGTTTAACGAGCTTCTCAATATAGCAATGAAGATCGTGGATCTGGGAGAAATAACTTGGTACCCTACTCTTTCTCAAGTTTAGTCCATAAAAAAAAAAAGAATATTTCTCTATAGGAGAACTTAGTGGTAGTTGTAGCATTTAGAAATAGATGTTACTATGTTAGCAGTGATTTACTGTTGCAGAATTCGCGAGAACTTGTCCTTTTCTTCGGTTGTCCTGGACCTGCATTGATGCTCTGCTGCTAAATGAAGGGGGAGAGGTGATTGGGAACTGTTTGTGGTAGACTGGTAGTTATCAGTGACCTTGACCTCATATACTGAAGCTAAACAGAACTCGGTGTGGAAAGGATCTCATTTTGTCTATCATTTTGTTTGTGGTGTTGTACTTTCTGATTTCATGGAGCTGTGGGTTTGGGAGAGAAAAAGTAATGCTACTGAAGAAAATTTTCAGCTGCTTTATACATCACTTCTCTGGAGGTATCTTAAGCATTAATACCATCCTGTCACGTGGTGATAGTGATATTTTAAATAAATTAGGGAGTTAATAGAGAAAAAAATTACAAGATGGAGGTAGATGTAAAGGGATGATAAATGGGTGGAGGCGGTGGTATCTGGTCGGAGAGAAAGAAAGGGGGAGGAAGAGTAATCGCTCCCTCCAAATTGAGGGTACTAGTTCTCCTCCAAATATGGGCTATACAGTTATACACCTCCTTCAACCACCATTATTTTCAACCATTTTTTTCTCCTTTACCTCCCTAACTAATCCTCCAGTCTAGTCTATCCGTGACAAGTAGGACAAACCTACGCTTGTAATCCTCACGGTCGTTTGGTAAGAGGCCATAAATGGTGGGAATGGTAATGTATCATAGTGTAAATTTGTAGTAGAAATCCAATGTCATTACCTATGGTAATGCTACTTCATCCCAATATATCCATTTTCTTCCTAAAATCTCATTATTATCCATTACCACTTGGGGAAGGTAATATTGGATGGTAATGGAAATTTATAAAGGGAAACCCATGTTTTGTGATAAAGTTTCATTTTCATGGTCATTGACATGAGAACTTCTTTACAAAATTTACACTAAATTTCATTACCATTACCACTATTTATGACCACTAACCAAACGGGCCGTCAGTGCTCGCTTGGAGTTGGAATTAGTTAAGGGGTCAGAAGGAATATAATCAAAAGGTGGTCATTGTTGGAAGAGTTGGTGGTGATTGAAGGAGGGAAGAGTGGAGGAACCATTACCCTCATTTGGAGGGAACTGGTACTCGAATCAAAGCATGGGTGAATCGTTATTATCTTTTCGAGGGAAACTAGATCTTCCCTCTCCTTTCTCTACCCCACTATTCCTTTAATCCCTTCCACATATGGTTAAAAAGATCACCTTTTAAGTTGACATGATAACTCAAAAACAGCCTTGTTATCTTACAAGGATAACTTTTTAATGTATTCGTGAAATGCGAGCCCTCTTTAAGGATTTTTGCTAAACCAAAACATTTTTTAAATTATTCACTTTTCTTCAGTGAAGCTCTATACATGAATAAAAAAAAGCATCAATGTACAAATTGCTTTGTCCTCTTTTATTAGGAATTATTACAGGTCCACTTTAAGGGTTTCACATTATGCTGTGTGAGACGTTCTCAAATGAGAATCTGTATAACCACAACTTCTAAATTTCAGAGTATGAGTTTATGATAATTGGAGCTATATCTGCAGCTATTATCTGATGAATAAAGTAATCTTTAGAAATCAGGTTCCGAATCCGAATTGTGATAAAGTTAGTGTGATTGCAGGACGGGAATAGCATACGTTTCAAATGTTGCAGTTAGGGAAAAGTATCGACGGAAGGGGATAGCTAAAAGGCTCGTAGCTAAGGCAGAGGCTCAAGCCCGGAGCTGGGGCTGCCGTTCTGTTGCACTTCATTGTGATTTGAAGAATCCAGGGGCTACAAAGTTGTACAGAAACCAGGGTTTTAAATGCATTAAAGTGCCTGCGGGAGCAAATTGGCCCCAACCCAAGACCTCTCCAGATATGCAGTTTACCTTTATGATGAAGCTCATAAGGGATAATGTATAAGAGTCTCCCCATTTAAGACCTCTATTGTATATGTGCTGACTGTTCAGTAGATTTCGTTCCTTGTAGATACACCGCTGCCCTCTGGCGGTGTTCATGTATGATTAGTTATGGAAAGTTACTCTTTCCATGTCAGTTCTTATAGATCTGTGAACGTTTCGTTTCTTTAGTCTTGTATATGAACGAGTTACTCGGGGAATAAAGTACTCCGGGAATATATTACTTCATTGTTGAATGTCATTTGGCGGCGGCGTTGACATATATGCCTTCGCTCCGACTGTTGGCTGAAAAAGCCTGTTGCCTAAGAAACTTGGGAACTGAACTTACTTTCATGGTTGATTCCTACCACCAAGCAGTTCTATAAAGGTCTAGCATCTTGAAAATTTGGCTAACGTAGGGATCCATAGAACCAAGCTGTTCTATGAAGGTCTAGCAATTAGCATCATCTGATATTTTTGTTTCACATATGAAATCATAGACTCATGCGGTTCAAGAGCATGACCACTAATGTATTTTGATCATTAAAATATGTTATGAAGTTCGATAAAAAAAAAATCATGGCATTGTACTCGCGTTCTTGCACTCGTGTTCTTTGGTGATCTAATTTGAGTCATGCTTTAGATTATCCCGTGATCTAAGTCATAAAATGAGTTATAGAGCAAGTTAAGTTGGGACTCACATGCATAAATTATAATTCGAAATTTTGTAATTGAAATGCCGTAAAACTACTAAGTAAAACAAAATAAAAAAAATTACCAAAGGTCATAATTTTTAGATATCTATAAATAGACAACTATTTTGTTATAATTTAACACACTTTTAAAATTATTTATTTTCTCTATAAATTTTATATACTTGAGTTTCTATTTTGTACTGATATTTTTCTACTAGTCATGAATAGGTGCATTTGTCAATATGGGTCATGAAGCATGATTACCCTCCTCGTGAGATAAGAGAAAGATGTTGTAAGAATAGTGCCTTGAATGTGTTCGTCAAAATGCGTCAAAAAGGAGGTCCTCGGGTACCGCCCTATCGGGTCGGGCGAGGCCGCCCGATCAGGCCCGTGACGAATTTGAGAACAACGGGTTTTGGTAAAGTCGCCCGATCGCGCGAGCTCGCGGATTACGACTCGGACGAGTCTCGCCCGATCGGGTGCGCAACGAATCTGGAAGAAGGAAATATCGCCCGATCGGGTGGCTGCCCGATGAACGCGGAAACGCGTTTCATGACGCCAAGTATAAATAGGTTACTTATACCTAGGTTTTAAATGCCGAATTAGACTCTATTCTCTCTGTAATCTGTTCTACTCACATAATAAAATATTCTCCCTCTCTCTGCCGTGGATGTAGCCAAATTGATGAACCACGTAAATCTGTTGTCTGTTTTTATTGCTTTTGCATTCATAATTTGTTTCTCTCTCACGTCCGTTATAACAAACTGGTATCAAGAGCTTTGGTGATCGATCTGTGTGAGAAAGATGTCTGGGATGAGTGTCAAAATTGATAAATTTACTGGGAGGAATAGTTTTAGTCTGTGGCAAATCAAGATGCGGGCGTTACTGAAGCAACAAGGGTTGTGGGCACCGTTGGCAAAGAATTCAACAGATCCAGTTACCGCTGAGATGACCACTCTGGAGGAGAAGGCACATTCAACGATTATGTTGTGTCTTTCTAACGACATAATTACTGAAGTTGCGGAGTAGGAAACTGTTGCTGGTCTGTGGTTGAAGTTAGAGAGTTTATACATGACAAAATCTCTAACCAACAACTTACTTTTGAAGCAACGTCTGTTCAACCTGCGTATGCAGGACGGTATGTCTCTGAGGGACCATCTAGATAAATTAAATACTATCTTACTAGAACTTCGTAATATTTATGTTAAAGTAGATGATGAGGATGCTGCTTTAATTCTATTAGTATCTTTGCCTTCGTCGTATGAGAATTTTGTGGATTCTTTTATTGTTGGAAAAGATAGTTTGTTATTAGAAGAAGTAAGATCTGCACTTCACACTAGAGAGATTCGTCATAAGGCATCTGGTACAGGTGTAGTCGATCAGGCTGCTGGATTAGTAGCCAGTAGTAATGGACAGGAGAATTCGGGGAAAAAATCCAGGAAATCGTCTTCTAGGGGTCCTAAATCTAGTGATGTCTGTAATTACTGTAAGGAAATGGGGCATTGGAAAAGGGAGCGAGTGTCCTGAAAAGAAAAATAAATCTAGGTCTGATGAATCTGGGTCTGGTTTTGCTGCTGTTGCAGCAGAAAATTTCAGTTCTGATGATGATATTGCTTTAGTTGCTAATGAACAAACACATTGCAGTGATGTGTGGGTTTTAGATTCTGGAGCGTCTTGTCATATGTGTTCGCACATGGAGTGGTTTATGAACTATAAACAGGTTGATGGAAGTGTTACTATGGCCAACATTGAGGTCCGTAAGACAGTTGGTATAGGTCCATCAGAATTAGGACATATGATGGCAAAGTCTGTACTTTGAATGATGTTAGGCATGTTCCACAGGTCACAAAGAATTTGATTTCACTTAGTCTGTTAGACAAGAAAGGGTTCAGTTTCAAAGGTGAGGGTGAGGGGTTGTATGTCTACAGGGGTTCGAAGATGATCCTGAAAGGGGATAAACGGGAGACATTGTATGTGTTGCAAGGGTCTACGTTATTTGAGTCTGGGTTGCTACATTGGCTGTTTGTGATAGTGTTGAGAAACAGGTGGAGCACAGAGGCACTCTAGATTGGAGTGGTGGTTCACGTCAGGGAGAAATCTGTCAACACTCACAATATGAATTTGAAATTCCGTGTTCTTCGTCATCAAAATTGGGTCAGTCAAACTTGACTCCTGGTCAGCATGAAATCTTTGGGAATTCTCCCCAAAGGGACGGTTGTGAAGACATGGTGGGTTTTGCACTGTATGTCGGAGAGGTGAATATTTTTGGGCCGTCCAAGAAAGGTGTTACTTGTGCTAGGAAAGAGTATAAGGAACACATCTGTTCGAATCTGATTCCACAGGGTAAGTTCCAAGGTTGCTTGGACTTACAAGCTGGTCGTGATTGTTAATTGCCCTCTTGGGGCAATTCTGGGGGTCCTTAGGGACTAATCTGTTCTGGTTGTCTTTTGGGACAAATCTGGTGTTTGGGAGATTCTGGGCGTTGTGATCAATGCATCTGTTTTCTGGTTATTGTGAGAGGATTCAAGTCACGGTGGAGATTTGTAAGAATAGTGCCTTGAATGTGTTAGTAAAAATGCGTCAAAAAGGAGGTCCTGGGGTACCGTCCGATCGGGTCGGGCGAGGCCGTCCGATCGGGCTCGTGACGAATATGAGAACAGCGGGTTTTGGTGAAGTCGCCCGATGACGTCGGGCCATGTCGCTCGACCGGGCGCGCAACAAATCTGGAAGAAGGAAATTCCGCCCGATCTGGCGGATGTTTCCCGACCCGATCGGACGGCTGCCTGGTAAACGCGTTTTTCTGACGCCAAGTATAAATAGGTTATTTATACCTAGGTTTTAAATGCCGAATTAGACTATATTCTCTCTGTAATCTGTTCTACTCACATAATAAAATATTCTCCCTCTCTCTGCCGTGGACGTAGCCAAATTGGTGATCCACGTAAATCTGGTGTCTGTTTTTATTGTTTTTGCAGTCATAATTTGTTTCTCTCTCACGGCCGTTATAACAGATGCCATTTTTTTAAAATCATGGGTGGTCATGCTCTTAAAAAATAACATCTTGGGATTCTTGTCAACGTAAGACATCCTCTTAAGTTATTACCATATGGTTGTACATCATCTTGGTATTTGAGTAATTAGTTTGATAGCTTAATTCAATGTATGTATTTTTTAAAATAAAACTTACGTATATGAAAAATGGACAACTTTCAACTCTCAAGTCATAATAATTACACATTTCAAAAGCTAAAATTATGATGAAAAAGGACACTACTATAATTAATGAGCACAAATTATTAGAATAGGCGGTCTGATCTTAACATAAAATTAGACGAATCCAAAACTGAATTTTTCTAACAAGCCCATTCCATTTCACTCTAACCGTAAAGTTAAAATTAGGCGGTCTCTTACAAGACTAAGTGATTAATTAATGGTTTTTTTAATATCTCTTTAATGTCGTGTGATTGAAAATAAACATACACATTAATGATATTTTGCACAGTTTAATAAAATATGTGTACCTATATTGTACGAATCATACGTTTGATTGTATAATTCATCAAATGTGTTGGGAGGGTTAGAGTATGACATATCACTATGCCTTGAGGTTTAGAATTGGAAAGGAATTGTGGATATATAGAAGTTGTGGAAGTTAATAATTCAATCACTATAATGAATACTACAACAATAATGCACTGGCCTTTGGTACAATAATTCAAAAAATAATGCAATGATATCTGACAAAGTTACTTAAAAGATGGATGTGAGGTAACAAGTCATGCATTGATATAGACTTGGAAGTGACAACTCACTTAAATTTTAATCAATTCACCATTATTGTTTTGATTATTTTAATTAATAATATTACTAATAATTATCATACTTAACGTCAACAATGAAAATAATTACTTATTATTAATATTAAGAAGTAACATAAGTTCATGAAATAAAAACATGCTTAACTGAAACATAGCTATAACATATTAAAACAACATTAATAAATATAATCAAATTTAGCAAGTTGAAAGCAATCTATTAATCAAAAGTCCATCCATATTTTTCCGCAAGTGCTTGCAACTTCTTCTCATGAATCTTCCTTTGCAAATGAGCCATCTTGGTGACATCGGCACAAAGTAGTTGATTTTCGAGCTCCTGCTCTTTCAAAACTGCCATACGACTCATTGATTGTGCACGTGACTCTTTAATATTCTTTGCAACTGATATTGCTTCACTATGATCACTCTGGATGCTTTTACCCTTCCTCTAAGTAGCTAGTTGTTTCTTTGCAGCTTGTTGACCTGTTGGTCGGCCTTCCTCAACTTCATTGAAACCCTCAACATCCTCCTCACTTGCTATGTAGTCTTCTGATTAAGAAATCTTGTTTCTTTTTAACGAATCACTATCGTTGTCTTTCTTACGTTTGCTCTTTACTTCAGCTTTGAGCTTATTACTTTCACACACAATACTCCACACATAATCGTATTAGAACTTGGTATTATAGAGACTTTGGTAAAATGCACGAGCCTCTGAGAGCTCCAAACCTTCATTGAACCCACTCCTCTTTTCATAGTTGGCATAACACCCTGCAAACTTTTCAAGTGCATTATTAATTGCCCACCAATGTTGTTTGCAAGGATTTATCTCACGTTTAGCTTGATTTGTTTGCCTATTTTCATTGAAGAATGCACAAATTCCCCCCAGTATGCATCTGCTCTTTGTGCATTGCCATTCACTTCATCTTTGGTAGTATTGATCCATGCAATACCAAGAAGCATTTTATCTTCTATCGTCTAAGTTAACCATTTTTTCTCTTTAGGCTGACTTACTTCGCGACATGATGTAGTACGAGCAGCAGTATGAGTAGTTGTAGTAATATCAATATTCTTCGCCTCTTCAACACCCGCATTATCTACAAACGCGTTGTCGGAATTGGACCCAATACTAATGGGAGTAAAGTAGGTTGCTCAATATTTTGACTAGTAGAAGTATATTGGTTATTTGAATTTTGGAGAAATTGGGTAAAACTTTGCACTTGTGCATTACCCGTACTAGTGGGATTGGGGTTAGGAAAATTTTGAATTTTGGAAATTTTGGGAATTTTGGTATTGATTTTGTTGAGCTAAAAATGTTTAAAATTGAGGATTATTTTGAAACAAACTCATAAGGGAGTTTAAATCAAAATTATGATTTGGATCCATTCAAAATATAATAGATGGATTTTTTTAGCGGATAGAGAGAAAATGGAAATTGAAATGGGTGAATATAGGAGAATGTAAAAATAAGTTGTACACAAAGAGTTATTTATAGGCATTATTATAAATTCTTAAAAAAATAAAAATTATACAATTTGTACAAATTGTACCGTTGAATCCAAGCAATTGGAAGGAAATTGTGCCTTTGAATTGTAAAATTTGTAAAAATATTATGAATTGTACCGTTGCTTTTTGTTGGTGGGACATGATATCAAAGACAAAGTGAGTCTTTGTCATAGTTTTGGAAACCAAAACTCTTTCCAAGACTCACTCCAATCTGTTCCACATTATCGCATGAGACTCCTCAAGACTTTGACAAGTCTTTGGTTCAGACCCAATTCCCAAACCGCCGATAAACATATCCTTAATTAAGTTAAATTGGCTAGTAAATAACATTTCAACTACTCACTTCAATAATTAAACTAATTACTTAACTTTTTTTATATTTACTAGCAAGTCTCTAATGCTCATATTAGAATTGCTCTCTAACTTCGAGTTTAGTCTAGAGACTCCTGATGTTAGCGGTTTATTACTCATAGAGTTGTCTTGTCAGTTGTCACCAAGCACATCACACCAGCGGTAAACCGCACACTCGCACTCGCACTCGCGCAGCAGAAGCCAAGAGCATTTTCCCGCCAAAAAGGATACAATAGCTATGAACCCTTTTCTTTTCCTCAAACATTTCCATTTTTCGGGGGTTTTATTTATTTCCAACAACTCCCAAAATTTATAATTCTAGGGTTCGTTCGTAATCGCGAAATTCAGTTCCTAGTGTAGCAATTCACTGTAAAAATGGCAGATTCTGCCAATCTAAGCTCTCAACCTCACCGCTTAATTTCCGCTGGCACAATTCGTCGAATAAAGCTTGAGAATTTTATGTGTCACAGTAATTTGGAGATCGAATTTGGTGATTATGTCAATTTTATCACCGGTCAAAATGGAAGTAAGTCTGTTTCTCCCTCCAATTCTCAATTTCAGTTGCAGAACTTTTTGCCCTAAAAATTTTGAGTAAATTTTTGATGCTGTAATTTTTTTTTTGGGTGTGTGTTTGTAGGCGGGAAAAGTGCTATTTTGACTGCGTTATGTGTTGCATTTGGGTCTCGAGCTAAGGCTACAAATCGAGCTGCAACTTTAAAAGATTTTATCAAAACTGGTTGCAGGTATACTTTCTCTCTTTTGCTTCTCTTCTCTTATTCAATGGGTGGAAGTTACGACGTGTAGGGTCTGTTTGGTTTGATGGAAAACATTTTCCGCGAGAATATTTTCCGTTGGAAAATGCAAATGGATTTTAGTTTTTCTTTGTTTGGTTTGATAGAATTATGAAGCCGAGAAGGAAAAAATGGAGATGTTGGGAATGAGAGAAGGGAGGAAAATGTTTACAGATAGATGGAAAACTCTTTTCTATATTAGTTTTCCTTTTCAAATCCCTTGGGGAAAATTCTATTCCTCAAAAACAAAAGGAGCCTAAGTTAGTTGTTAATTTTCAGAATTTGACCTATTAAAAATGTTATAATTGCATTATGGGTTTAGTTAAGAATGTAAATATTAGTTGACAGTATGGCATGAAAGATAGTGTATTGTGCTACTAGTTTTCTATTGTAAATATGTCCTATGGTTTAATTGAATTTTGGGTTTACTTAGGGTATGAATATTGGGAGTTGAAGGAGGGTCTTAAGCAAAGACTTAGTCTTGAGCAAAGACTATGCAATGATGCTGAAAGAAAAAGTTTAGAATCTTGGAGTGGGTTTGAAGACTCCATACAATACTATGACATGCAAGAGGTTTAAAATCTAGGCCACTTAAAACTTGACATTTGTCTTTTTTTTTTTTTGTAAAATTCATTTAAAACATAGTGTTTAGAGAGTTTGAGGCATAAAATATAAAATAGGAATGAGTCTACAAAATGAAAGAGTAGTGGAAAGCTGATGTGGCACAGTCTAGAGTTTGGAGTTGAGCCTAAGGGATAAACTCACCCTTAGTTATGAAATTTTTTGCAAAGAAGGTCCGGTGTTATTTGTTGCATCAAAGAGGTGCTCGAGAGGTGGGATTGTTGTTTGTTTACAGAGAATCGACTAGATGGCTGTTAAGGGGTTTGTTGTTTGTTTACAGAGAATCGACTAGATGGCTGTTAAGGGGTTTGACTCTCTCATATTTATGTGAATGTCTATGCTTTACACTCTTTTACCCTTTGTCACTTATCATTTTAGTTTTATGCTCTTTTTTCTTGTTCTTATTGTTCGTCCTCAAGACTATGCTTACTTCTTTGTGTTAAGAGTTTGATACTTGTGATATTTTGCAATCTTCTTATTTCCCTGGTCATCAGTCGGTGTGTATGTGTGTATGTTTCATTTTTTTTTTCTATGCTCATGAATTTAGAATTAGTACTATGTCTTTCATTTTCATACACCCATTTTAGCCATGAACTCTTTCTCTCTCTTTTGGATCATGGCAGCTCTAGTCTTGTTGGATAGCCAAATAATTTTTGTATGTTTTGTATCTAAGTTTCTGCAGTCTTTCTTTTCCGAGTAAGCTCTACATGAATACTGTGATCAAACTCACTTCAAGCTTAAGCTTGATGTTTGCCTTTCTACAGCTATGCTTCTGTGCAGGTGGTACTTAAGAATGAAGGAGATGATGCTTTTAAACAGGAATTTTATGGTGAAAGCATAATTATTGAGCGCAGAATAACTGAAACCTCAAGCTCACTTGTCCTCAAGGATCAGCAAGGTTGGCTCATTTTTCTTTCTAAGTGTTCTAAACGGAAGATTGTATGAGTAAAATTGACATCAAACAATTTTTACAAAAATCAGTTTTATTCAAGCCGGGGTGGGGGAGGCTTACTAGATATTAACAAGTTACACCTGTTATCATCACTTGTGTAGATTGCACTTGGAATGCCACAGCTTCTTGAATTAGGGGTTGTGTGGCTTCTATTTTTGTAAGTAGAAACTACTTTAGAGCCAAGGGATTCTATAGCTCTTGCTTACTCAATCTTTCTGCCATGTCTTTTATGACACACCAACTGCATATATGTTTGTTTGTTTTATCATTCTACTAATTTGCTTGTTGGTTCCTTCTGTCTGAAATGGTAGAGAAAACAATCATTGTGACAATTAATGTAAGTCTGCTAATGGGATTTGCTTTGTCTTGGACAGGTAGAAGGATTTCCAACAAGAAAGAAGAGCTTCGAGAACTTGTTGAGCATTTTAATGTAAGTTTGACTTTATTCATGTCACCTATAAATCGGAAGACATCGATTTCGAAATTTAACATGATGTTGCTTCAATATTTTCAGATTGATGTTGAAAATCCATGTGTAATTATGAGTCAAGACAAAAGCAGAGAATTTCTTCAGTCCGGAAATGCTAAAGACAAGTTTAAGGTAAAATTCTATATCCAAAAATTAATTGTCCGCTTTCAATTTCATACGTTTCTAAGTTGGTCTGGATAATAATACCATTCATTTCTGCCAATTATAATTGTTCACTTCTGCTTCATCCTTTATGTTTCCAAAGTTTGCCTGTATATCCACCCTCTTTGTTGATCATGTACTTGGAATACTACTGCTGTCAAGGATCCTCACTTCTAGTACAATTTTCTAGTTCTTTTTCAAGGCAACTCTTCTTCAGCAAGTTGATGAACTATTACGTGGAATTGAACAAGCCCTGGAGACTGCCAATGAGTTAATTGGAGAATTGGAGAAATCAATTGAGCCTGTTGTCAGGGAACTCAATGAATTGCAAGAGAAGATTAGAAACACGGAGCATGTTGAAGAATTATCAGAGAGAGTAAAAGAGATGAGGTTTAAGCTTGCTTGGTCTTGGGTCTATGATGTAGATAGGGAACTACTGCAGCAACTTAAAGTGGTTGAAAAACGGAAAGCGAGACTTCCAGTCTGTCAAGCAGAAATAGATCAGAGACGTGTAAGCCCTAAAAACCAAGCAGTTTTAAATCACAGCTTCTGATATATGATTCTGCAGCTCTTTTAATTTATTTGGTAAATCTTGCTTGATGATTGATCTTTTTTGTTCTTCATGGTACAACCACCGTCTTCCTCATGTTTCTTTCTTTCTGTTCTTCATTTACCATATGCACTTTCTTCCAACCCAAGCAATCTTTTCTCTTTTTCCTGTTAGGTCAGTGTAGTTGACTGCATATCTACTTGACAATATGCTTTCGATAGTAGTCATTTGGTTTTTGCTGCGATTCCTCCTGTATATCATGAAATTGAAGGATTGGCTTTCATTTGCTCAAGAATTAAAAGGAGTTTTGAATTCTTTTTCCACTTAACTGTTACTTCCTCTCGTCTTTTATTATTGCTACATGTAGGGAGGCACAAAAACTTAGGAAAAGGAGAAAAGGGGAGTATGTTCTTTTATTATTGCTATGTGTAAGGAGGCACAATAAATAAGGAAATGGGGAAAGGAGGAGGGGTGACCACACGGACCCATATGTCTGTACAACTGAATAGAGGGAAATTTCATTTTTGAATAGGGAAAGGGAGAACGACAATATTTTCCATAGAAGGATATGTAGCAATGAATATGCAATTCTTATAGAAGGCAAACATAGCAATAATGATAGGAAGTGTAATTTTTTCTTATTCATAAAACAAGAGAATTAAGAAATTCTTGTATGGACCAGGTCCAGAATTAATGTTTTGTGAACACATGCTTCAATAAATTATTTTTAAAGTAATCATATTGGAGTTACTCTTTTATGTGTTAAAGGAACCATTAAAAAGGACTAAGTACTAAAATAGCGACTTTGACAACAAAAAGATAACCTCCCAGAATAAATGTATTGTGAACACATGCTTCAATAAGTTGTTCTTAAAGTAATCATATTGGAGTTACCCTTTTATGTGTTAAAGGAACCATTAAAAAGGACTGAGTACTAAAATAGTGACTTTGACACAAACAACTGAACAAGAAAACTTATGCAAAAAATGAAAGGTACACAATAAATTTATTTTTGCCCGGACCCGGGTTCATACGAGTTTTTTCGGTATAATCAATTATTAGTCCTTGACTCTTATAACAAAGTTTGTCCACTTTGTTGTTTCCAGAGAGCTGGCAATCATGTTTCTACTATTAATTTGAACATTTAAATGTCATAAAAGTAGTAGTCTATTCTAATTTACTTTTGATTTGAAGTTTCCATTCTGTCACAGAAAGAATAAAAACTTGTATTAATGTATCAGAAATACAACATGTAATTAAAATAGGTCGAATAAAATTAAATTTTTTGAAATCAAACTATTACAATTTTATTACATGGAAATTATACATTTGAGCTGTTTATAATTTCTGAGCCAGCAGATGTTGTGGTCATGTGGTGTGTAATTCCGTTTTATTTAAAATGTGTTCGTACTTCTTTTCCTGCTTAATGTTCGGGTTTGGACCAGGGTTGTTCAGAATTTTTTATGTATTTTATTTATTTGCCACTCTTGTTAGGTAGATACTACATCTACTAAGCGATCAAATAGAAATCTTATTGTCCTATTATCTAATTGTCCATCTGTCTTTTTCATGCGTCCATGATCTTTGGTCACAGTAAATGAATGATTTTTGCCTGTTACCTAGACTTAAATACTTGAGGCAATTATTGCAGGAGAAGATTGAAGGCTTGAGAAATAGTTATGCTGATATGAAAAGTCGTTATGAGCTCATGACACGGGAAACGTCAGAAGCTAATAAATTGATGGATGAGTTGCAGGAAAATCTTGTCATGGTATGTGAATTCTTTCTACTTCTTACATAATGAAGAGAGTATATTTCTCTAAAGACAGTTGTGGGGGTGTTAAGGGAGTTCTTATATTGAGCATAATACTTACTATTGCCTCTTTTTCGCCTCATCAATTAATGGTCTTTGACATTTTGACATGAAAAACAAAGTTAAAGATCATTTTAAATTTTAAACATATAGGTCTGTTATATTGGGGAAAGGACTTTTTGTTTTTCGAGGGAGTACATTTTATATATTTCTGCGTTGGGTTTCAGATTTGTCTTTTGTTTTCAACTAATTGTAGTTCCAGTTGAATATGCTAAAATTTTAGCGAACTGCTTGTATGCTAATTGCTGAATCTTTAGGCAAACAAGTATATGATGGAATTAGAGCAAGAATATCAACGGAGAATGAACGATGTCCAGAAGATGATGAAGCATCTGACGTCCCTTGAGCGGCAGGTTCATGATATTGAGGAGCAAAATTTGCGGAACACTCAGGTTCCTTGTCTATATCTAATATACTACATTGTTGTCTTTATAATGATTTCTTTTCTCTTTGTCACTGTATGCATATTACATGTTTTATTCAAGAAGTTGAAGAGTTTGTCCCATGCTGCAACAATAAATCTTCTGACTTATTGCGTAGTATAGCTTAAAGTTATTTCAATCTTTCTTGGTTCGTCTAAAAACTGATAAAACTGAGGGGTTTCACTGCATAAAAGGTTTCTATCGTTATATGGCCTTGTAGAGAAGAAGTGAAAAGACTCAACACCTTGAGGCAACTTTGCCTTTCTCAACCGGCAGTACAATTAGTTGAAAACTAGCTTACAGCCACATCTAACCTAGCTGATTTCATCATTAGTTTATTTAAGATTCAAGTTTTGCTGAGTTAGGTTGGAACAAGCAAACACCTAAGGATAATGCTCTCAGATGATTATTAGTTTTTTATTTTTATTTTTATTTTGCTGGAATGGACCTATTTTGAAGACAGATGATGCTTAAAAATGGTGATATAACAAATGCTACCTGTTTAATAGGCTAATGAATTTCTTTAAGAGTCGTGAATGAAGATCATAAAAATTGGCTGGACATTTGTGTTGAAAGCATTCACCAATGGGGCATTTACAAGCTGGTTACATATTTATTCTGTGAATTTTTTAGTAATTTGATGTTAGAAAAATGTTATGTATGTGATGAGATATCTAGCTCTGTATGGGTATTCACAAGGATAACCTGCCTTCTCATCTATTCTAGCCTTTTGTTTTATAGACGAATTTCTTACTCTGAAAAGTGTTACTACTCAACTGATTATACATTTTTCAACACTCCTCAATTTTAGCATTACATTATAGTATACTATCTCCGTTTCCTAAAGATCTTCCTTGTTACTGTTACTACAGATACCAATGAGAATTAATTTGTGTGGGGTGTGGGATGGGTAAAGTAGGAGAGAAAGGGGTTAAGATAAATAAACAGATAAAAAGAGGTTAAAGTAGAAGAGAGAAAGAGAGTAAAATTGAATTAATAATGTAATGGTGGACCATATGATAGGGACATGAGAGGGTAAAAAGGGGGAAAAAATTCCAAATAAGGAATAAAGTAAAAGAGGGAAGATTTTTTGGAAACGCACTCAAACGGAAAGAGGGAAGATCTATAGGAAACGGAGGGAGTATATTTTATAGAGTAATTAGAGTAGCGGAATCTAAATGGGCTGTCATGCCATAGTCGGAGAGTGTAAGGCCAAGGCATCGTTGAATTAGATAATCTACCCGAAACTATTAATTAAAAACAATCTTGACTAAAAAGACTTAACATGATTCAGATTATCAGAACTTGAAATGAATACTTCAATAAAAACATAACTAGTTGGTTCAAATTATGGTGGAATCCGCCATCAAGCTTTCCCATAAATCATCTGGTTTTGTACTAACCTGCCAAGACATGAAAAACAAGTAAAGAGCGTCAACTCTAAACAATTATTCTAGCATGTCAAGCTATATATTGTACTTCCTCCTTTTCAAAAAGCTTTCTACACTTCCTATATATGGAAGTTTCACATTACTTGCTACATTTCTTTTTTTCTTTATATGGTAACTTTTCTCCGTTTCAAAAAGCTTGCTACACTTCCTATATATGGAAGTTTCACATTACTTGCTACACTTTTTTTTTTCTTTGTATGGTAACTTTTATGGTGTCATTTTACCAACTGCCCTTACAATAATAAAACCAACCTATTAACAACTAACAACAATTAACTTTAACTTTAAGGTGGTCCGTTTCCCCCTTTTTGTTACTGGATATGCACCTTACTTAATAACAGGGTAAGTGGTCCCCTACCCCATAATCATATATCCATAACCCAACTAATTCAACACTGAGAAAATTTGCATTGGGAACCGTAAAAAAGAAGTGTAGCAAGTCTTTTGAAACGGTGGAAGTATGTCAATTTTTTTATAAACTAGGCTATATAGTGACAATCGTATGATTACAAATTCATTACAATTACTCTTTTCAATATTTTTCCACCAAAACATAATCACATTCTTGTAATGGAGTACAAATTGTCATCGAGGCTGATAGTACCTGTGCATCAGGGAGATATACATGCAATTGGCAAAATACAAATCATATTCAGTAAACCTAGGACTGACCCACCCTACACAATTCTGGAAAAAGAACTTGTTTTTCAGTCACATTTTTCCTAAATATCTACCTTAAACAATAATACTTTCCATCCACAAATAAATGTCTCCTATATTTTGGTTTATTCTCAAATTGGCGTCCATTTACCGCAAATGCAAAATTCACTCTACTCAAACCACTGAACTCATGTGGTGGGGCCCCTCCACGAACTCTCTCTCTCCATATACCATATGAACCTCCTTCCCGCTACTAACTCTCTCCCCTTCAATTTTTATACTATATTATAATTCACCCTTGACTCCCCTACAATTTACTCTTAACGTTGGCTAAAGCACAGCAGTACATCAGCAGGGAATATGCTATGCTGTGATAAGTAATGTGATATGGACTTGTGTTTTGACCTGTAGGTTGAAGAGTCTGAGATGCAGGAGAAACTGAAAGCACTTCAAGATGAAGTAGATGCTGCTTTTGCATTATTGACAAGGTTGGTTTCTGGCTTTTCTGCTTGGTTTCTATGTGATATAATGATATACTCCCTCCGTCTCTCAAAGATTGGGAGGTCTTGATGTAAATTTCACTTGCTAAAAGTGATAACCTTTTTATTGTTTAAAATTCTATTATTCTTTACTATGACACTTTTTATATATTTAAATATGATGTTGACACAACATATGTTTCTTTTACTTTCTTGATAGTATGGTGACGGGCTTTATATGTGTAGCACAGCTCGTAACATAAGTCAATTGCTTTTTCTTGAACTTTGTGAAAATTTCGCATGGACTTTTTGTGTGGAACAAGGGAGTTTTATCTAAGTTACACTTGCTAATTCTGGTTTTGAAAAATGGTTCAGGTTGAAGGAAGACGAGACTGCCTTGTCAGAAAGCATAGGGGAAAAAAGTGATGCAATGAGAAAGATAGTGGATCAAGTAATGTAGCCTTTTTGGATTGATTTAAGAAAGTTTATAGTTTCTACTATTCATTCTGCTCTTTCTTTATTTTGCTGGAAAAAAACATAGGTCCAAATATATGGGTCGTTGCAATGCCACTTTACTAAGTCTGGCAACCCATGTAGCATGACTTACTGTCATTAAAAATCTAGCCAATTGAATTTTGTATTAAGAAGTCAAGAGTAACTTTCAATGTAGGATTTTGGCTTTCTTCTTTTGAACTCAAACTATATGTAAGTCTCAACATTCAACAATGAGCTCAGGTTAGTTTTTATATGTTCAGATTGAGGTTATCCAAGTTTAACTTGCAACAAAAATTGAATTAGAAATTCTCCAAATCCCTTTTTGGATAAGTCCGACGACTCAGCAGCAGTGCGGAATTGACTTTCTCGTCCGTTTCAGATGACTTCCATAAGTGTAGATTAGCATATTAGTACATTTTATAACTGAAATAAACTGTGTCTTGAATTGAACTTTTAAGACCCCAGACCTGAATATCAAGGCTTAATTGTGGAATAAGATGGATAAGGAGAAGGCATTTGATTGCCGAGTTGACCCGTAGATCTTATGAATTCAAATGTCTTTGCATGATAACTGATATGAAGTTTGGCGATAGGAAAAGGCAAATGGCTGTGTGGAGTGCCTTATATTTGTATGTTAAACAACAGCCACCTGTCAAGCCTGAAGCAGCATTTGAAGTATTTAATTATTTTCTAAGTGGGCAATTTTGTTTATACATACAAATTCAAGAAATTTACAACTCTAGGAGTGCTGCCATAGAGAATCTAGAGGGGGGAAGAGGACATACAAGAAACATGGGCAGTGTAATAATGATGTAGCTAATAAGGAATACTATAAGCTAGCAAAGAAGGAAAAAGGAACATTGCAAAATCTTTCTTGAGCTTATGGATACTTGTATCAAAAATTGGCGACAAGAAAAGGGGGAGCTATATATTTACGAATTGGTGAGAGGTAGGGAGACAAAAGAAGTCATAGGTTTTTGATCAAGTGAGATTTCAGAGGTTGGAAATTCCTTTTTATAAAGCCAACATCAAGAAAAGGCCGAATATCTACTTTTTTGAATTGTTAATGGGCAATGAAATAGTTTTGGTGGATGTGATGGAGTAAGGTATCTTTATCAATTAGACCCGTTCAGAAATTTTTGTTAAAGTGAGGGAATTTCGCTGATTAGTATGAAGATGGGCTAGGTGTAATTGAACTTGGGAAATGCAATGATGGAACTAACAAAAAATAAGATTGGAAACAATTTATTGGGATAAGTGTTTCAAGGACAAGAGTTAATCATGTAAGGTAAAGGTGAGATCCACGAAAACATTGGTTCAAAAAAATACCATTTAAAACTATAAGGAAATTCTATTGGGTAGCTGTATGCTATAGTATAGAGTGTTGGCCAATAAGAAAACCTAAGTATAGAAATTAACGGTTATCGAGTTTTAGTTAGATTTTTTTTGCATATTACAAGAAGCAATTTAAAGAATGAAGTGAAAGGAGATAAAGTAAGACTATTTATCAAACTAAAGAATAAGAAACAAGATATTAGCTAGGCATTTCAGAAGACACTTATACACCCTAGGATATGTTCGGAATCCTATCCTCTTTTTGACCAAAAGAGTCCGATAATTTCTCTTTTACTTGATCATTAGTGACTGAGAGGTTAGAAGTATAGATTCGGTCGAAACAAAGAGAATGAGTGTTCATTTGATCTTGATCGTTTAAGAGCAAAAACAGAACTACACGGCCCCACGGGATCTGTACGAAAAGATACATTTACTGGGCTGCATGAGTGGAAAAGGTAGGCCTAATAATGAGGTTATAAGAGAATATTTGGACAATGTAATCTCAAATCGGACATGGATTTGGTGGTGGGTAAGACTTCAAGTAGTTGACTCCTTATAGCAGAGCCTTCGTTCTCTGTTAGGCCATGGGAAAAATGGCGTTTATAAGATATTGATGTGGCCCTTGAATTTTGCAGGATTTCTGCGGAAGTATAACAATTATTTGGTTCAATATGCAAAATGAAATAGTAACTTCTGTTCTTTCTTGCTAGGTTGAAGGTCATGAAAAAAGGCTGCATGATACTAAATCCCATGTCTCTGAGCTTCGGCGAAATCAAACTAACAAGGTTTGGATGATGCCTTTGGCTATGTAGTTTACCTTGTTCTTTGCTATTGATGGGTATCTTCAGGCATATATCTGTTACGTTTCATGAAAATAATAGATGATTTACCAAAGTTTCCTCGGAGTTATAACCTGGCGTTTCTTCGTATCTGAATGCCTAATTGAAGTCTTATCAATGTATATGTTATACTCTGGCTCAGGTCACTGCTTTTGGTGGAGACAAAGTCATTCACCTTCTGCGCATAATAGAGTCTCGTCATCGTGAATTTCAACATCCACCCATTGGTCCAATTGGTGCTCATGTGGTGAGAAAAACATAATAATGCTCCATTTTGTTGACTCCAGTAGTTCTTTACATCTCGTCTCTTCGTAACTTCTTTAGGAAATACTGCAGTCAAATAGACACACACACTGTTTTACAAGTGATAATGTATAAGCAGGATTTCTTCTCCATGAAATTATATTTTAGTATCTATAGAGGTGATCTGGTAGGGACTAGGGAGTGGTAAATACTAAATGTGATGGTCATGATTCTATGAGTGTCGTGTCTCTTTCCATTTAATCAGTCAGCGTCCCGAAACTTTTAAGTTGAGATCAATGTCTCACTAAGAGGTGTACGGCTTGCTATTATACTGCTGCTGTAGAGGTACATTTTGCTAGAGGCCAAGATAATAGAAATGATCTGCAAAGCAATGATTTTGATATCTGCAAGATTTCTTTGTTTTGGGTTGCGGGGATAGGTGATGAGATTCACTGTATTCTCTTACGGTCTTACCTATTCTCAGTGTAGTAATCTTGTTATCATGCTTAAAAATCACATACCATCCGGGACAATCTTCTCCTTGCTCTCCTGCGGAGCTCTGATAAAGTCACCAGTGGCAGGTTGGAAAGGTATTAGATCTGGTTCCTACATCTTCTTCACGACCAATGTGGTGTCTCAACTCTCAAGCTTGTTCTAGCTTTACTATTTTATGCCGCAGATGTTTGAACGATTAAGTGCCTCTAATGGTTGTATTAGTTAAAAAGAGAGTTCGGAACCATCTCCAGGGGGACTATTATCCTCTCACAGTTCATTGAGTTTGCCTGGTCAACTACTCATATAATAATGGTGCTTGCTTCTTGGTGGATTTGCAGACCTTGACTCAAGGCAATGCATGGGCTTGTGCTGTTGAAAATGCTATTGGAAAGGTATTAAATGCTTTCATAGTGACAAACGTCAAAGATTCACATCTACTGAGGACTTGTGCTCGTCAGGCACGTTATGATCACCTTCAGATCATCATATACAATTTTTCAATTCCCAGGTAGCTCTTAATTTTATTTTGATGAGGCAACATCTTCTAATATACTTGGAGCTGATTGAATCTTGTTTGTACAGGTACAACATTCCACATAATCAACTTCCTCAAACAAGTCACCCTACTACCCTTTCTGTTGTACACTCAGACAGTGCTACAGTTATAAATGTGTTGGTGGATAAGGTAACTTGAACTTTCGCCGATAGTCTTCCAAGTCTTGCCGAGACATCTCTCCCTCCCTATCTCTCTTACTTTTGGGGGTGTGAGTGATATATCTGGATCGGTCTGATTGAGTGATAATCATTTGACATATATATAGGCCTCACAATGTGCACAGCATACTATTTAGATTCTTTTTGTAGTGATTTTGGTCAGGAGGCGATATGATAGAAAATTGAAAGTAGTACTGATGTCTGGAGCGGTTCTTCTTCTTTTATCACTGCTCTCTTCTTTTTCTTCCCTTTCTATTTGGGGGTTTGGTCTGAGTTTCTTAAACAAAAAAAAGTCATCTACTGCAGTGCATCCAGTACTCTAATAGGTTTTTCTTCTCTCCAGGGTGGTGCAGAGAGGCAAGTTCTTGTTAAAGATTATGAGACAGGGAAAACTGTTGCTTTTGAGAAAAGGGTTTCCAACTTGAAGGAGGTGTACACTGCTGAAGGCTATAAAATGTAAGACTAGCTATTTTCTTCCTAAAATCTAACCAATATGATAGAAATAAATGTTATATTAGACCACTGGATTTACTGTCACATGGCCTAATTTTTACAATTGGAGCTGTAGAGAAGTTATGTTCTTGGTTGCTGATTCTTACTTGATATATTCTTCTCTTGTTCTGTTTGCATTGGTTTTGATATATTATGAAAACATTGAATATTACTGTAGAGACATAATACTGCGTAGGCGAAATAAAATCACTCCTACAATTACACTTTCAGGTTTTCTCGTGGGTCAGTCCAAACTATTCTCCCTCCAAATAAAAAAGCTAGAACTGGAAGGCTTTGTAGTTCATATGATGATCAAATTAAGGACCTTGAAAGAGATGTGTTGCTCATGCAAGAAGAATCTCAGAAAGCCCGCCATATGAAAAGAGTTGCGGAGCAAGAAGTACATGATCTTCAAGAGCAGTTACAAGACGCCAAGGTAAGTTTTTTTGCCCTAATTGTTTTCTTCATGTATATGCATAGAAGTTTCAGGCTGTTAGCATGCACCAGCTTATTATTGGATCTGTGTTTAGATTCCATGCAATGCTTGAATTAAACAAATTTGTGTTTGATCACTTCTTCCAAAATTTGATGACTGAATGTATTGTTTTTACATGTTGCTTCATTTATTTACAATCATTGTAATTTGTAAGTACTTTTTGGTTAAGGCCTAAGGGTGGGGACGTGGGTGCTTAGTAATAAAAGCACGAGGTGCTGCCTTGGATCCCAGATGGGCAGACACAAGGTATGAGGCTTTTTCTCATGGTAAGTAGTTTCTGTAAAAGAGTCCTCAAATTAAAATGAATCGGTACAGATCAAACCAAAAGAATAAAGAAAGTGACAGGCTGGCAGCTAAAAATCAACTCTGTGGGCCAGAAATTACCTTAAAGCAGACCGTAACAAGAAAGAGAAGAATAAAAGGCTAAACATCAGAGTTCTTAGAGATACTGAAATGCGAAGGCTGGAGAGCATGAGAAGATTGAAAAAATACTCTAGAGGTCAATTCTACAGCATATCAGCAACCATTTCTGGCTTAAAAAGAGAAAAAAGGTAGATAATGGCATGACCGCATGACTCATGAGAGAGGAAACACAAATAGAAATTGGCTGGCGTGAAAAAGCTTCAACAGCCCAGGTGAAAATTAGTCCAGGGAATCAAAAATCATATAACCATGCACAACCAATATTAAATAGACTACCTGACTTGCTATTTAACGTTTTTTCTGGTTAGATTTATTGATTAGGGTTCAAATTGAAGCAATTTTATAGCATTATCTTGAAGGTTGTTAACAGGCAATTAGGAATGCCTAGAGTCCATCAATAGCAATACCACAAGGCAAGTAGTTGGTGAGATTATAAACAACATAGTTCACAGGAGATCTCTGACTAGCATACTGCTGAACATCATAAGCAGAACGCCGGAAGCAGCAATACTTGGGTAAAATTACTGTAGAAGTAAAGTAAGCTAACATAGAGCATAGATCTCCAACCTCTTTAGATGTGAAGGATAAATGCCGGGGGGGGGGGGGAGGCGAGGGTGGCTGCGCTTAGCCGTTTCCGAACTGAGAAACTTTGCCATTGCAAATGGAAAGCACGAGAAACAACCTGGGGAGATTGGGAATATTTCAGACCGTCAAACATGTTGCAAAATTGATTGCATTTTGGAAACACATTTGAGCCCAACCTTACATTTCGAAGAAAATGGGAATTTCTTTAAGAGACCGAAATTACGTACTTATTTCTTACCTTGAAAGAACACATTCGATGAAGCTGTTGCTCTTCTTAGGGAATGGTTTAAAGTATCTTATATCCCTGTATCCCATTCTATTGTAATTTTTCTTCTCTTATTCGTATGTAGTTACCTGCTGAATAGAGTTTATCAGAATTCAGAGTGTAAGCAGTTTGGGGCTTTTAGGATTTACATTAAATTAAATGTCTAGCACTGCTGTTGTATTCATTTCATTGTTTTTGAAGTAGCACGATAGTTGATGTGCCTTTAACTTTTAAAGTTACAAGCTTTGGTGGTTTGGCCTTCGGATATTCTTTATGGACCAAATGTCCGTATAAGTTTGCCTCTTATTGCTTTAATTTTCTCAAAATTAGAAGCCAGCAGCTTCACCATGTGAATAGATTTGGCTTTCTGGATGTTTTACATTTGCAGTCTTTATGTATTTAAGGATGCTATGAATATCTGAGATGTTAACCTCCATATATTTCTAAATGATATAGAAGAGACGTCTATCTACAGAGCGGCAGTTGGCAAAGAAGCAGTTTGCTGTTGATGCTTTGAAGCGTACTTATGCAGCCGAAGCTGGTGGGCTTAATACTTCTTCTGTGGATGAGCTTTGTGAAGATATATCGGTTGGTTAGCTATATCTGATGTTTATGTGATGACTTTGTGAAGATATTAATTAGTTTATGGCATTGTTAATTAGTCTGATTGTCCTCTTTTTGTTTGACTAGAGAGCCCAAGCTGAAATACGAGAAAAGGAAACCATAATTGGCAAACTCAAAGTGCAGATGAACGATGCTAGAGACAAAGTTAAAGAACTCAAAGCATCTTTAGGGAATTTGCATGGTAAGGTGATGATGTAAAGATCATGATCACTTAAGCAGCTCACTAATGTCTTACTATCTGCTTGTTTCTTCTGTCTGACAATTGCAGAATCTGCGAACAAGGACCTCAATGCTTTCAATAAAGTTGAGGATGAATTCGGTGCTATTTGCAAGGAGCTGGACAAACTAGAGATGGTTGGTTTCTTTTTTCTTCCCTCCCTCTTTCATGTGTATCATGTGTTTGTTTGGGGGTGTTTGTCTGTGCATTGGACTATCTTCTCTTTGCCTATCTAAGGATCTCAACACTTTTTTGTATTGCTGCCTTCATTTAGTTATCCCTATCTTTACCACTTCTGTGCTCTAGTTACCCATTAATGTGGGAACTGTATATGGTTAGTTAAGTACTTTCTCGGTTGTTTTATCAAGAGAGGTGTGGGATGCCATTAGGTCTTGTTTTGGTTAAATTGATTTTGATCCGCTTCTTTATATTGTGATCATCAGCTCTGTGCCTTTCAGTATTATGGATCCTGTCAAAGGTGGATCGTGATATTATAGGAACATCCGTGAAACGATTAGTTGTGATTGCGGAGAGAATATAATTTCAAAATATGAAAAGGTTTTTCAGAATTGCAGTTTACTTTTGTCAATGTTTTGGTTGGAGCTAATGTGCAGTTATGTATACTTATGCCCACTGCTATGTCCACTATCTTCTATCCACCTTAGGCCGTAAGCGTTCCTTTCGAATGGAGGGATAAACTTGGACGAAGTGACTACTTTGGGACATCAAACCTTGTATCTGGTCCTGCCAGAATTATTAGAATATTTTGACTTTGAAAAGGTTTTTCAGAATTGCAGTTTACTTTTCTCAAATGTTTTGGTTGGAGCTAATGTGCAATTATGTATACTTATGCCCACTGCTATGTCCACCATCTTCTATCCACCTTAGGCCGTAAGAGTTCCTTTTGAATGGAGGGATAAACTTGGAAAAGTGACTACTTTGGGACATCAAACCTTGTATCTGGTCCCGCCAGAATTATTAGAATTTTTTGCTTTTGAATTGGACATTAAGCCTTCAGGTGTTGTCCATCAAGGAAGCATGTAATAAGATGTGATATATATTTAACTCCATTAAGAGCTTTATCTAATTGATCATCTTTGTTGCTAATCTTGTTTCACACGCTGATTTCGCTCCAAATAGAAGCAGGATACAAAGTTTCTTGGTGTGTTCAGTATATTTGTGCAGGGTTTTGATACAGCCCAAAGAGAAATAAACGCAAGCGAATTGCTTTGCATGTTTTGGTGGTGTTTATGGGGACTAGGTATAGGTGAGAGTTTCAAATATTTGCGTCTGTCATCAAAAAAATCATTGGAGAATGCCATGGGACTCATAATGACTTTCGTTGCAGGGCACTAAAGTAAAAAAAACATTGAATGTGAGGGCTAACTAGAATTATGCATACTTCAAGGTACGAATTGGAAACATTCCTAGTATGGTGGATGGATGAGAAGAGTGGACTGTGGAGTCATAATAGTGCTTGCCACTCTAATTTGTGAATTGGTTTGCATGTCTTGAGAGCAAGTTGTTTGTGTTCTAAGTCATATGGGGTGTAATACAACTTGGCGAACCTAGGATTTGGCTCATGTTTTCTGTTCTAGGTAAAAATCTATCCAACCGAGTCAATATATTTAGAAATCAAGCGTAATTCTAGATCTAGGCTTTGAAACCTAGGATCTGAAACCAAACCACCAATTAGGGTATAGGAATTACTAAAGCATTTCTTTATTGGATCATAATCGATTTGCTGAATTCAGATGGCTCGGGTTTACTAGTCTTTGGTAGAGAGAAAAGACGGGGAACTTCCAAAAAACGCTTAAATTGCAAAAAAAAAAAAAAAAAAAGTTAGAATACCTCTTTTGAACTGCTAGATCATCTTCTACCAAGTTTCAGCTAAAATTCAACTTGAATTTGTTTGAACTGATAGTACATGTTTATAAAAAAACAGTAAGAAATATGAAATTTCTGTTCAAAAAAGGTGCACAAATGTTGATGGAATTACAGCTTAGTTTCTTTTTTTGAAACTTTTGTTAAATTGATGCAATTGAATCCTTCGCAATCGTAAATTAAGGTGCCTTCCTGTACCCCTACTATGTATTTTGTGTTCCAGAGTATTAAGTCGTATACTCTGCATTGCTCGGGAATGTTTAGCAGGTGGACTAGAGTTAAGCAAGGAGAGCTAGGATGTGGATTGGTGCATTTTTGTTATCTGTTGCTTAACTGAGTCTGATTACTTGCGTCTAGCATGACCTCAAGTTTGAGGCCTTTGTAGGTCTCAAGGACGAAATCCTTTGCTAAGGGGGTTGGATGAATGACCTGAATTTTACTGTGTTTAAGTAAATATTAACTATGATTAATAGTTTAATTGCATATACTATATTTTTCGATAAAATCTACATGTATATTGCCATACCATCTTCTGGATTTTGCAGATGTTAACCAACGTTTATGTATCCTTCACCTCTCAAATACTCCGGAAGTGCACATATCAGATGAATGGGGCTTTGTTTTTTGTTGTATTACCTCATTCTTGTTGTTATAGGTTTTGTAGAACATTTGGTGGTTTGGTGCTATACTTAAAGGGTATGCGTCCTTGTACTAGAATAAGTTTTTTATTTATATCTGGATTCTGGAAAGCCAATTTTTATGAAAAGTTCAAAGCATTTGTTTGAATTGCATGTGGAACCTAGGACAAGTTAATCTATTTTATTGTGTTACCTGATGTGCCCGAAAGTTAATCTATTTTATTGTGTTACCTGATGTGCCCGATCTGTTAGAATATTGAGAAGCATAAGGGATTGGGTTAATTTTTCAGGATTGGAAGCAACGGGTGAAAATTGCAAGTGTGCTTTAAAATATTTCCACGTGGCGAAAAATCTGGAATTTTTTTTTTTCACCCTGTGGTAGCTAGCCTAGAAGTGATAGAATGTTCCTGAAGTTTACTGCTCTGGGGATTCGTTAGGGATCAGGATTCTTTTGGCTACTATTAACTCTTTCTCTTGGGCATTTCTTGTACTGTCTTCTAAGTTCTACTATGAAGTATGTTTTTGGAAGACATGTTCCAACCTGTTTAGTGCGTTAATTTGTGGACACTTGCTCCCAAATGTTGCGGATGTTACATTTGAGATGCTATTAGAAACTTTTTCTTATATTAAAAGAAAAAACAAATATTTGTAGTTTTAGAAGTTGAGTGATCACCAGTCATACGTACATTCTTTGAGTCTATAACTCTCAGTCAGCCCTTATTTGTTCCGTTTCTCCTTTTTTAGTTGATTCATTCATTCATGAATTTGTTGTTTATATGTTGCTGATCCTAATTATGTTT
Organism: Beta vulgaris subsp. vulgaris; assembly: GCF_026745355.1. NCBI lineage: Eukaryota > Viridiplantae > Streptophyta > Magnoliopsida > Caryophyllales > Amaranthaceae > Beta > Beta vulgaris. The sequence continues at coordinate 12,117,238 of NC_079204.1, forward strand.
CTTAATGTCTCAGGGAAAAACGCATTATGAAAACCTTCTGAAGGAGAATTTTTTACCTGCTATCAAAGAAGCAGAAGCAAAATATCAGCAGCTTGAACAAAAACGCAAGGTATATTCTTTCTGTGTCGAACTGAATCTTGCATCAACTTATTGCTTATTGTAGTCATATATGTTAGTGTGTGTGAGCTCTGTCACTCTATAATTATGCAATCTGACTTGCAGCTATGACTTGATTTCCAGAAATAGTGAAAATCTAAATTTTAATTGTTATCAAAGGGTGTTGAGCACTGCCATAAAAAAGAATAAAGAAACAAATAAGGTTTTGAGGACTATGTACAGTGTTAATAAAGTCACGGGAGTTTGACCAGTAAGTTGTCTGGAGAGTACTACTTGGTCAATCTTTTACTAAATTTGAAACTTTTATATAAATGTAGACCAGTCAAATAAAGAAAGAAACATTTCAAAATGAAGCCAGTTTGTTGGAGCTTTATCTTGGTGAAACACTAATGATGCCCACAAATTAAAACCAGATAATGTAGCTTATAACCATAAATAAGCTCCAAATGCATGAGTTTTAGTTCCCCTTAGATCACTAGATACCTAATCAATCAGAGATCTTTTTATTATTGAGATTTAACCAGGTATGCAAATCCACAAGTCATTAGGGTTCCACAATGGCTTTCTTGAAGTTATTGATTGGTGAGCATCAATAGCCACAAGTCCACTACATTTGTGAAGATAGGTAGGTCAGTTGGTGTATGTGACAAAGTATGTGAATTATATCCAGAGAGGCTTGTGGTTTGTGAGTCTATCTGTGTCTGTACATATACAAGATACTCACTTCAGTGGATGTTCCTTTCACTTGTTTCAACTTTTGCGGTCATTGAGGATTCTCACCTGTCACCTCAGTGAACGTTCCTTTTACTTGTTTTACCTTTTGTGTTCATTGAGTTTTTGTTCTCAAAGGAAAAAATAAATTCTTGTATATATATATTTTTTGAACTGTAAGTGGGTAAAAGTTTGTGAAATTTGACCCCATACTATTCATTTAGGAACGTCAAATCCTGACAGAGTATTAAAACTAAACATTCTGGGAATCACATACATAATGTATAAAACCAAATAGCTTGTGGGTCAGGGTTTTAAGGGATTCAAATCCTGATTCTACCTGCTCAGTGATAAGGGCAGTGCTCTGGTGTCAACTGGCTGGACCTTGGGATTAAAGCCTTAGGGTATGAAGCTGAGTGCTGTTCCAAACTGTCTGGCCAATTGGGTTGGCTCAGGTTGAGCTATTTTCATCTGTGTTAAATGACATATCTAGGCTTCTATATTCTAGTGATGAACTCAACAAACGGAAAAATCACCCTATAACCCACCCGCCGGTGTCCCTCCCCCCCTTTCTTCTGGCCCACTACTCCCTCAAATCCAAAATACTGAAATGCAGGATAGTTTTGAGAAAGCATCCTACATATGTCCTGAAAATGAAATTGAAGCTATGGAAGGCTGGAAGGATAGCACTCCGGATCAGCTCAGTGCTCAGCTGACCCGGATGATTCAAAAACTCGAGCGTGCAAGGGATAAGTAAGGATGCTTGTTTTCTTTTCTATGAATGTTTTCTCAACTGATTCACAAATAACAAGGTGCAATCTTTACAGATATACGGAATCCATTGATGACCTCCGAATGTTATATGAGAAGAAGCAGCGTAAAATTCTGAAGAAGCAAAAGACTTATGAAAGTTTTCGAGAGCAGTTACAGGTAATCCGTATATCTGGTCTCTGCAAGTGCATAGAGGTGCCATGCAATCTGTTTCTTTTGGGAGTTTGATAAGAATTCATGCTTTGCATACATTTTCTGCTAAAAACCAAGGTTTACGAGGTTCGGTTAATGAGAAATGAACTAGTTTGTAGGCCCGGGCTATGTCCCTAATACTTACGGTTATCATTATTAATAATTTACTTTAAAAATGATATCACCAAATATTATTTGGTTTAGTGATTAACATATAAACTTGAAGGCCATGGGTCAAATCCTATACAATGCATTTACTAGTATTTTTGTTGTTGTTTATGGATCATGTTTAGTAAAACAACCTAAGGTAAAGCGCCACGTGACGCCGTTCCTTGGTTAAGAATACCTTTTAATATATTAGTATAGATGCAACTGTGCATGTGCAGCAGTGCAGATTAGTAAGACTCCATAGAGCCTCAAAGCCATACATATTCTCGCCCCCCCCCCCCCCTCTCTGTATCTCGCTCACTTCATAATGGACTAAACAGCACTTCACAGTCGTAGTTAGACCTGTAGAGGCTAAAATCTCTGTACTTAGGCGGAGGTGAGAGGGTGGCTTTATTGGATATCCGCAAACTACATCTACGACACTTTTCATGGCACCATGATATTAGTTGCTTTAGCTTCCATGAAGTTTGCATATTACTGTAGTTGAGTTACATGAGACTTGACGGCGGCCAATGATTTATGTTGGTTGTGCAAGGAGCCAAGGACATAGATGTGCCATCTGATTTCTGATTTCTTTTTTCATACTATGCTTGCATCTCTGGTAATAAAGTAGTGGTTCAGTCAATGAAGGGGATGTCCACAGCCAAGACAATTCACCTGAATGTGCTGTACAGTAGGCTGGGCAGCTTCGTGGTTGGCATCCAAGCAAATCCTAACAGGCCGGGCCGACATTACTGTTAATGCCATTATGCTACAAGTTGTGTTAGCTATCCATCAAGTTACTTATGTTACTGCAGTAAAGTTACCCAAAAGTTCTGCATATTCAATCGCGAGATGTGACTCAGTTGTAGTCGGCAGCTACCATATCCCTAATTTAGGATTCTCAAGTTCGAATATGACCACAAAACAGTTGGATCTTCTTTGATCCATTGTATTTACCTCAAAGAACGTGGAGGAATGGGGAGTAGAGTTCTGTGAATGGTGAATGCCGACTAGTGGCGGCCATAGATGACGGAGAACGTGCTCGTGGTAAGCGAAGTATGAGGCTTAGAGTAGTCACGGCCGGATTTTGTACTCTAGGTCGCTTAGAATGGCTATGGGAATTTCCTTTGTCATTTAAAATGGTTCCGGAGGATTTTGCTTTCGTTCTCCACTCACACCAAGCATAAAAAATGTGTTACCCTTTCTTGATTCCCTCTTTCCCATGGCTCTTTACTTCTCCCAAAAGAACCACAAGACCTTTAAATGTCTTTGATCTATGATGTAGAAAAATACTCATGACTAGTGGCAATACAAATGGCCTAATCTTAGTTGTAAAAACCGCTCCCAAGGCGTGCCTAGGCGTGTATCATCCCAAGAGTGAGGGCGAGGCGGCCTACAGCTGGCTTTAAGGGCTATCTGCCTTGATACGCCTCCGACAAGGCACAAGGTGATCGGTTTTGGTAGAGGGGCAGGAAGAGGGGGTAAAGTAGATATGAGTTTAAAAGTTGGGAAACCCAAAATTTCTTAAAATTTCAACTTACCTTTGCTTTGATTTATTAATTTCAATCAAAAGCCCTTTGTTAATTGCATGATATTTCATCAAATTGAACCCTAATTAAAACCTAATTTTAGGGGAAAACCCCTAATTCATAAATCGAAACCCCCGTTGCCTCGCTGGAAGTGACAGAGGACGCCGCCGAGCAACCCTGGTAGCGGCCGGCGTTTTATCTCCAGTGAAAATTCAGGTGAGTAATTCTTTCTCTCTTCGACCTTCTCTTCTTCTGTTTCTCTCTTCGAACTCTCCTCTTTCCTTCGATTTATTCCGGCGAGCTTCCTTCGTTTTCTTCTGTTTTTCGATCTCTCTCTTTCTTCCTTCGAGGCTTTATGGCTTTTGCCTTTCTCCAACCTTTTTCTTTTCTTTTTGTTTTTTCCTTTATGTTTGAGGTGGTCATGTGATTTTTAAATTTTTTCTTCTTTTTTCTTTTTTTCGCCTTATCCTCTCCCTTTGTTCTGTTCTGCCTTTTTATTTTTATTTTTTGAATCACTGCTTTTGTTCTTCTTCCTATGGCTAAGGTTTTCTTTGTTGAACAAGTACCTGAATTTCATTGATATACTACACATAGGCAATCATAAAATTTTCATAAAATTTACAGTTGCGAATCTAAAGTATAAACAATAGCTTTTAGTATCTTAAATTACAATAGCTTATATATTTTTTTAATTGTTATGTTTTGTGTATGAAATACAGTATCTTCTATGATTGATTATTAAGGATTTTGGCACCAAAGGTGCGTCTCACCTACAAGAGTAGGTACGCCTTCGCCTTGCACTTTGCGCTGAGTGTGCCTTGGGCCGCCTAATATACAGTTGCCTCTTGCATTCAGAGCTATAGGGGCCTGAGTTTCTTATGATGATAACTAATAAGGACGATAATTTTTCTTCAGGGTCTGACCTCTTTATAGCTTTTGCACGCTTCTTCGGAGCTCCTCTTCAATTCTTTATGCTTGCTTTAGATTCACCCATTTAGAACAATGGAGGTAACAAGATGATTAAAGAACCAAGGTGTTGTTGCTAGGTCATGGTTTTTCTGGGCAATGTCATCCCAAGTCTTCTTGGCTTCTTTAGCGTGTCTTCCTGTGCAAAATACAGTCCACCAGCAATACATCTTCTCAAAGGAATAGTTGGTCTCATGCTTGTTAACTCTTATGTGATTTTAAACTTTGATACTATCACTTCTGTTTTGCAGGATGCCCAAAGAGCTATAACATCACGAAGAAAAAAGTTTGAGAGGAATGCTAGTCTTATGAAGCGTCAGTTGACATGGAAGTGAGGATTCTGCGATCTGTTTGCTCATTTACATGATGCTCATTTGGATTTTTTTGCTATGTTTGTCAATTATTTTAATGTGCTTCGACTATTTGTTTACCCTTTTATCTTTAACCTTGTACTAGATTTAATGGAAATTTGGGAAGGAAAGGGATTAGTGGTCATATAGACGTGAATTATAACGACAAGACTCTCTCCATCGAGGTGATTGTATACTCATTACCAGCTTCTGTTTTGTATTTATTTGTTTTTCCCTTACCACAGCAGTATTCACATTCTTTCTTGCCTGACTAAATTATAGGTTAAGATGCCACAAGATGCATCTACTGCTGCCGTTCGGGATACTAGAGGACTTTCAGGTTCATCATTTTTACTTGTTTCTGTATCAACAATGAGGCGGTGACTTTTACTACGGCTGTGTGTGAATGTCGATGGTTGCTTTCAAAATGAGCAAACCTAACCTCAGGGGTGTTTCCAAGGAATGCCCTCCCATGCCTAAGCTAGCTAGAATGTTGTTTTCAGAAAATAACTAGGTTTACGATTTCAGTGCTTGCTTCTCTCTTAATGATGATCCGGAGGGTCTGTATAGGATTGGAACCTAGTGCATTTCCTTAGTCAACACCCAAGATAACCCTAATGCGATTCAAGTTGCACCCGTTGTATCGGAATACATGATTCTGGTAATACATGTATAATGAACATTCTAGGCTGTAGGTCACAGCCAGTCCATCAGGCTTATGACTAGAGGCAGGCGGGTGGCGACTATGTGTCACAGGCCTATTGATGTTCCCAAGACACTACTGATTGAAGCTTTGACATGGATTGTGGTGCTATTCTTCTTCACAGGCTATTTCTGTATCAAATTTCCTAATTATATACTATTCCCAAATCCCAATTATATAAGCAATTGAATCTGGTATTTTTTTCTCATATTTCTGACTTTAGAACTACTAAGGTTCTGCATGTCGAAATGGTTTCAGTGTTATAGAGAGAGACGATTAGAAAAGGGGGGTGGGGGGGGGGGGTTTGTGACCTAAAGATCCTTGTCAAGTTTCTCTATAATCTTCTACTCCTATTTATGCTATTAACAAGTATGCGCTCAAACAGGCGGGGAACGTTCTTTCTCAACATTGTGCTTCGCGTTAGCTCTGCATGAGATGACAGAAGCCCCTTTCCGTGCAATGGATGAATTTGATGTGTTTATGGTAGGTGGAGTTCCTTTTGGCGGGGTACCTAGAAGCTTGTGGAGTTTATGTTGTCACTTTGGTGCTTGTAACGGCTTGAATTTTCATGCATTTTTGACCTGTCTATTCAGGATGCCGTCAGCCGAAAAATTAGCTTGGATACCTTGGTTGATTTTGCTTTATCACACGGATCACAATGGATATTTATAACCCCGCATGATATCAGGTATCCTGTTCTCGTATTGATGTTCTCTTCGTTTTTGTGCTGCCTTCATGTGATATAATACATGCCATGGAAATTTACAACTAAGCAATTTGATATTTTGTCGGAGTTGAGAGCTGGAGATACAGGTGATCTGTCCAGTAATATATATAAGGGAGGGACAATTTCTTTTTAACAATATTACCTAGTTTTATATGTGCTGCATCTGAGGATGTCCAAAGTATATATATATTTATAGGGGTTCTGCAGAGTATCCGTAAACAGTAATAACTGTGTAAAGGAACTTTTATTAGCAAGAAAAGTACACAAAATCAGATGACAATGCCAAATGGTAATAACTTTGTAAATGGACTTTTATTTTGCAATTTTTTCACCAAAATGTTCCCAAATTTTCACGTCATTCACAATATACCATCAAACTTTTGAAAATCCACAAGTACCCCTACTTTTACACAAATAACACAACGTTCCTTTTTGATTAAGAGAAGGTTTATCGCCGTTAGTCATTAACTTCTAATTACCTGACTCCATACCCTTCCCATCACCATAACAACCGTAACACAAAGGTGCAGGGAGAGAAGAGAGATAAGAAAGATAGAGAGAATGAAAGAGAGGGAGAGAGCCCCCACCACCACTCACACAAAACCTAACTCCTTTTCCATTTCTTTTTCCTTCTTCATCTTCAACCTCTTGATTTGCCTGCAAATTTTCTCTCCTCCACTTCCCAAAAAAAAATGGGTTGAAATGGTGCAAAAACAGTTTAAGAAATTCTCCCGCCAAGTCATCTAACTATACTACTCAAAGATGACCGTCCATTTCCACACCAACAAGAAAGTTCTAGAAGAAGTAGACATCATCCCATCACTGCTTTCGCAACAAGATCGCCGGCTTCTCCACTCACCTCATGAAGCGAATACGAAAGGGCCCAATTTGTGGAATCTCACTCAAGTTGCAAGAGGGGGAGAGAGAAGCATGGCTTTCGTTCCTGAATTTTCCGGTATTGAAACTGATCACATTGAGGTTGATAAATAAACATTAGATATATGGCTGATTTGCCTGGATTTAAATAAAATGACTCCCGCTGTTAATGTTCCTAATATTCGAATATGTCACTTATCACAATATACGAGTTACTAATCCTAAAGATTGAAGATAATAAGGCATCATCATTGAATCTGTTTATTGTGGATGGGTAATTGGGTTTGAATTGTTAGTTTGTCTTTTAAAATTCGAATTTGACTATTTAAATTGATTGTTACTCAATGTTGTTGAATATCCATTTTAAGGTACCTCTGTTAATGGTGGGAGAAATAAAATTGTGTAAATAATGTATTATTTTCTTATATATAGAATCTTTTGATTTTCATTGCAGTATGGTAAAACAAAACGAGAGAGTTAGAAAACAACAGATGGCAGCTCCTCGTTCTTAATCTCAGCTACCATGCACACTGCAGATTTGTACATTATATAACTCCTAATTTAGCTTATCCAAGTGTTTCCTCTCGATCATTTTGTATTGTGTTCAGGCCTTTATTCTCAAATCTATCATTGTAAGTAGAATGATTTGAGATTCATCTAGGATCCTTTTTTACCTTGCTATCCTAATTCTTCACTCCTGGGAACACCCAACATGGTTTTGATTACCAAACTTCTGTAAATATTTCTGATTTATTCATCATTTTTTTGTGTGACAAAACTTGAGGCCTTCATGTTATCACAAATTTTATTTGTGCAACAGTTCGATGATCACATGTCTGGGTTGGTGCGGTGAGCAATGAGCTCTTTACATTTGATTAGGTTCAGTTCATTAATATATCTGATAGTGGCTTTGTTACTTCAACTCGGATACTCTTGCTAGAAAAGGGTATGTGCCTAAGTGTCTCATTTGTGATAATGTGGAAATAGCGTCAATTGTTTAATACTCATGTTGGAGTGACAAGTATTTGAGTCTTGATAGTTGAGATGAAATGAAGAATTCGAGCAACATAAAAATAATAATGGGCAAGGTTACTTTACCAACTACCATGCTTTGTCTCACAGATGTGCTATACGCAAGGGTAACTTTACCCTCAAAAGTAAAGAGTATTATGTCTTTAGTTGTTTGGCTTAGATTTACCAGTAAGTCACAAGCTTTTTTAATCAATGATTACATATTAAAAAATCATCTTTTTTCATCTTTCATCTTTTTATTGGGGATTGCTCTTTCCTGTTTATTTTCAATTCAGTTCAATTTCGTTTAGTTTAGTTTCTAATTTATTTGTTATCATTACCATTATTATAATTTAATTCAGTTCAGTTTACTTTAATTGTTTTATGTTGAAAAGAACAAGTCCTTAGGCATTGTTAGAAATCAAAGTTTGTGTAGATTTTGAGTATTCATCTATGGATCTACATATATGTATGGATGTTTTTTTAGATGGTCATGATAGATGACTATTGAAACTAAAAAGTTTGAAATAATATTAGTCTATATATTTCTTTTGAAAATTTTGTTTGGACTACTAGATTATCTAGTCTTATTTTATATAACTGTGGTAGTATATGATAAGTTTTTTTTCTATATTCTTACACTATATATCACTTAATTTAGTTGGCAGTGGAGTATATATCACTTAATTTAGTTGGCAGTGGAGAGAGTATCGTATTTCCAAGATTATTTGCCTGGTCAAATACATAAAAATTTCATTCGACTATATCAATTTCACTAATTTATTAAAAATTTTAAACAAAAAGGGTTTCACAAGACTAGTATAGAATATGAATATAAAGATCACATTAAACCATATAATGTTATAAAAATATACTTTATATGATGTAAATCACTTAGTTGTCTTGTTCTGATTTCTTAATGTAGTGGGAAGTTGATTCATCTTTTAGCTACTACTATCTTCAAAACAAAGCAACTTTAAGAGGACCAAATGATCGAACATCTTAAGCAATGATTATAAATGGACCCCACCTTCCCCAATGCTTTGTTGTGATCTTAAATGCTCTTAGCCCACAAAGATCCTCTTGTTATTAAAGATTTCAAGTGTGTTATTATATATGTTCTTGAAAGGTTCACATCAAAAACTCGTGATTTTTTTTAATTAAAAGCTTAATCGGTTGCGCCTAAACAAAACCTCGATAAGGTGGTGTTAAATTAATGTATTCTCGATTCTTTCTTTTACAGCCTAAACAAGTGTTAACTATTACTTAGGGTGCGTTCTTTTCACCTTATTGGACTTGAACTTATCTGAACTGAACTCATTGGACCTGAACTGAACTTATTAAACCTGATTGGACCTAATCCAACTTATTGGACCTAATTAAACCTTATTGAAACTTATTGGACCTGATTAAAACTTATTGACATGATTGGAACTTATTAGACTTTAATTGGACTTGATTGAAACTTATTAGATCTTATTAACTTTTAGCAATTGAAACTTATTGGACCTTATTAGACCTGATTAGAACTTATTACACCCGATTGGAACTTATTGTACTTGATTAAAACTTATTAGACTTTATTAGACCTGATTGGAACTTATTGCCCTGGTTGGACATGATTGAAACTTATCTGAACTTATTGAACCTGAAACTTAATTTATTAAGGGGAAGAGAACGCACTCTTAATTCATTTTTTGCTTTTAGTTGAAACAAACAAGCATGTTCTATCCATTATGAATATATGATGAATGAACAACCGCTGCTAATAAGAGATTAGAATAGAAATGCCTAGTTTATGATAATAAATATTTTCTTTCTCATACCATTTTTCTGAATTTATGTAGAATACAGCAAGAAAAGTAGTATATTATATTTAATCATAAGTGGAATATATTGAAACATAACTGTTGTAAATAAAAATCATATCATATCATGATCTATTAGCTATATCAAAAACGCTGATAATTTAATTAATTAGTTTCAATATGTATAGTAGTGAATCAATATGCAATATTTGTGAGTAAACATACAACAAACAAGGTGTTGTGAACATAAAAAGGTTTATTTATATAAACTGAAAATTTCTCGATTGAGATGCATTTCGCTTGAAAAATACTACATCCGTTTTCTATTATTTGCAATAATTAGACATTTTTCCTCTCTATTTTATGTCAAACCATTGCACATAATAAAAAACAGAAGTATAACAATCCAATTCGTTGCCCAGTTGCGGAAGGAGATTATTATGTGTAATACTTCTTTTCAAGCACAAACTTCGAAGTTCGATTTTCTTGTTTGACGGATATTATGGATGTTACCATTGGCTTAGCTAGCACGAACTTTAAATTATGTATTGTTAGAAAGCTCTTAGAATGCTTGTTGTATGTGCCTATATTTTTGGCGCAACAAGCCATAAATCTAGGAGTTTTGTAATGTTTCTTTGTTTCAGTGCACGTCCAGAAAAAAAGGTTACTTAGCATTTACATGTTTTTTTTTTTTGACATCAAAGGAACGTACATAAAATTAAACAAACGAAATAAAACTGAAAAGATCAAAACAAAATGTAAACCTAGCCATATCCGGACCTTAGCCAAAATTCATCTGATGTTTCCGATACCATTGAGCTAGCTGTTGAGCCTGCCTTATCTATGGACGGGAGACCCGAGAACCTGACATGTTGTGAAAGAACAACCTAGGATCCGAATTTCCTTAATAGTCCATTTGACGGTGATATCCTTATAATTTTTCGAATGAAGGAATTGAACTAAGTTATAAGAGTACGTAAGTAGGACGATATTCATGTAACCTTTATTTCGAGCATTTACATGTTAGTACCCAACAAAATGTTAATTTTTTTCTCTCTCTGAAACAAAAGGCTAAGTTTCATAACAACAATGAAATTTATATATAATAACGATGCCAAAAGTTCCTTGAATAGCCCGAGTTCGACACAATGTGGATCCACTTGCGGACTGTGGTACTTTAGTCTTCAATTTAGTGCCCTTTCTGACTGTTTGGGCCCCATAAACCTAGCCAAGGGTCCTACGCCAGCTGGCACCGCCACATAAGCCTTGTAGGCCCCACCTATCATGACATGGCCAGCAATCTCTGGGGGCCTGGGGCCCCTCAAGGGACTCACAAATCATCCTAGAAAGGGCAGCCCCACCAATTCCAAAGGAGGTTGTCCTACCAAAAGGTCTTTTCCTAGAAGTTCTCACCACTATAAATACCCCTTGTCCCATCAAGACAAAGGTATGGAATTCTCACCTGGCTAACCAAAGCTTTCTCACTCTAGATTCTCTCTCTACCTCAATCATCAACTGACCGGAACAACCCCCGGGGCAGTCTAACTCATTGTGCAGGTCATTAGTGAACAGATAACCAGATCAAGACTCATATTAAGTACCTGCTCAGCACAGATCATTAACCTTAATTTCTAGACAGAAACACTGACCATGGATTACTGGTGACAATACCCATGATGGCTATCAATGAGAAGAGTGGACACTTCAAAATATGTGTTGTGTATTACTCCCTCCATTTTTATTAGTTTACCCGTTTGGAATTTTGATACTATTCACATACATATTTGTATACAATGAAAATAGTCATGTGAGATCTTGTTAGATACGTCTCAATGTGTATTATCCAAATATTAACTTTCTATAATTTTTGCTTATTGATAATTAGAGATATTAAGATTCCAATTAGTGTCTCAACAAATGTGTAAACTAATAAAAAGCGGAGGGAGAATGTCATTGATATGTAGGCATTATAAATATTTTGTGAAGTTCCCAAGTAAACACAAAAATATATACACCTAGCTTAATTTGTTCATATCGTACACTTATAAAGCTAGAACTCTTCATTTCACCTCAAACACCCGTGTAAGGTATTGCACATGAGAATGACATGTTAACAATTTATTTTAAATTAAAAATATGAAATTTTCATAAAATAGCCTAGTCCAACACATGGACACATACCCATGTTATTGAGACCTGAACTCGTAAACAAGTCCGAGTTACACTTGCACACTCAATTTTAAAATGACTAATGATTGGGGACATGTTAAGTTGTTAACCCTGTTTTGTTCCTTTCCACTGAACTCCACACTGTAGAGGATAGAAGAGAAGAAAGAGTAGTTTGTGACTTGTGGTAGAGAAACAAAATAATGACAACTTGATAATATAAAGACTGACGATCCATTTGGTAGTTGGTCATAAATGGTGGTAATGAGAATGAATTTGTGTGTAAATTTGTGAAAATATCATTGTCCATTCCCATGGTAATGCTAATTTATCCTAAAGTGTCCACTTTCCTTCTTAAATTTTCATTCCCATCGAATACCACCTTGTAGTTGGTAATGAGTGGTAATGAAAATTGCTTTCCCTTGGAGAGAAAAACAAAAGTTTAGGAGTGAGATTGCTTATCCATGGAGAATAAATGTCTCTCCATGGAGATTTTAAGGATGCTTCCCTAATAAAATTACACTTAAAATTCATTCCCATTAGCTCAATTTATTAACGACTACCAAACGGGTCGTGAGTGGTATTGGGGTTACTTCTGTAACTTCGTAGCCACAATCAGAGGTGTATTAAAATTATTGCTAGAAGGTTGGAAATGACTGTTACTCCTAAATCTACTCCATCAACTTTGTTTTTGAATGCTCGCAGGTGACAGATACTCTGCTATTTGTTCAGTAGGAACCCTCAAATACAGGAATATGTGAGGGCTGGGATACAAAAGCCAGTATGAAAGAGTATGTTGTTCTCCAATTCAAAACTGTGGTGGTCTGGTGGATAAAACTCTAGTCATTGATCTGGGTGAATTTCTTCTAACCATAAACCTTGGCAAGAGCCTAATGGCATAGGCTAAAAGGGGGTGTTCGGTTCCCACATTGGTATGGGTTAAAAATCAGGAAGTCCAGTATCAGAACAATTCTAGTTTTAGTACTTTCTTAATTAAATCCTCCATTACATTATTTCTATTTGGAACATGGAGAAAGGGCACACAAAATTTAAAGCAATACAAATTGATGGTAGAGGGTTTATTAGTTAGTAGTGGATTACAGGGTTAGGTCTCTACTTAAAGAGATATTATAAAGGAAAGGGTAAATTGTCCAAGGACAATATGGTCACTTAACAATTACAAGATTACTCCAAAACGAAAAGTTCCAAGTAATATGACATTTCAAGAAAGAAGTATGTTCGAAGTACAAAGAAATGAAGGAAGTATAGCTATAACAATATATACACATTCAAAATTTAAAGATAGATACAAGTTTTATTTTCACCATTTAAATACTTAAATTACACATCAGAATTCTAATTAGCAATAGAGTGCAATTGATGAATATACAAACTGCGGACTCCTAGAGAGAGGGGCTCTGCCTTCTCTCTAGAAAAACCCCTTAGCTCCCTCCCAAAAGAAAACCCTAACCCCCAAATCAATTTCTTTAGAATTTGAAACCCTAGCCTCCTCTTTCTTCTTTTCCTCCTAGATCTAGTCATTGTTATGGCTTAGCTTTGTCTACTAGCCCAATTTTTCTTGTCCTCATTCGGACTCTTGGTTTTCTAGCCTCTTGATTAGCTTTCGCCATTTCTAAAATCAGTCAATTTGGGAATGGTGATTCGCGGTTTGGGTTCAGTTTGTTCGTGGTGGTTCGTGAGTGTTCACGTCGCCAATGCCTTTGAAAATTCTTGTGCATCGAAAATACATGGCCATCGTGCCTACAGGTTGTCCAGTTCCTTTCTCTTCGATCCTTCTCCTTATTTATCTTTTGCATTTGTTCATGTCTTCATCTTTTTGTTTTATACCTAAAGGTCTGGAATCCAAACCCACCTGATTCCGAAGGGTTTCTAAATCCCGGGCTAGCTGGAGCTCTTGAGCCAGTCGTTATAGGAACATCAATTGCTCGCGTACTTGATGGGTTTGCGGTATGGGTTTTAATATGTAAAATTAGACAACCAAACAACTAAACAAATATGGGAGTTAACTATTCTAAACCCAAAAGTGGCATGTGAACTTTAGTTCAAAATCAATATTAAGGTTAGGCTGCTAGAACTGTGAGCTCAGATTCTGTTGCCTATTTAGTGGCAAGCAGGTTGCAAACTTTTAGGGAATACAGTCTTTTTAGTTTTTCATCTGAAAAGAGAATCAATTATTATAAATTTATAACAAATTGTCGACAAAGTACATTCTACCAACAATCATACCAAAAGAGCATGTTTTTAAATGGCTTATTCACTAATAAAAAGACCAAATAAATAGTTCTGCACTTATCTCCCTAATATACTTAATAATCAGCTTTATATCATTCACATTAGAACAAAAGGTTTTCATTTAGAATAGTTAATGAGCAAACATAACACAATGAAAAACAAGAATAATTCTTCTAAGCTAATAAAATGTGGGGTAATAATAGAACAAAAAACAACAATTAAAACTATTCACATCTCTCAAAAAACCTATAAGTTTCCATTTCTTTATGTCTGTCAGAGAAGATGTTCAATGAATGTGTATGACCAGAAATGGGGAAAACAGATTGATTAGTGAAAGAATAACTTACAGTTACCTCAACTTGATGAACTGCGAGAATCAGATATTTCAGGTTTCGGAGATAAGAGGAGAACTGACTGAACATACAGTATTTTCCTTGTGGAAAAATCACACAACTTTTTCCATCTACTTGGAAGGATGCTAGTAGCTATTGCTTCCTTCAATGTCTACGACTAATACGATAATTAAAAAAAAATTCATAAAATTACCCACAAAAAAATTATTTTATATTACTTATTTCAATCACAATTTGATTGTTGTTCTAAATAAACTCTTACAATTGTTCATGTCGAGTTTGCATATTTTGAAATTGATCTACAAGATCATTTAGGCTTACTGTCAGAAATTATGTTTTCTCTCAAAAATAAACCAAATAATTATTGAGTAACTGATCTCCCATAGTACTCCGCAATTTCTTTTATTGTATTCATTCATGAAAATAGTCTTTTGACACTCGTTGTCGCCACTGGAAGGAGCAACACTAACTTTAGAAGCATATATACTCTTGAATGTTATTGGATAATATTATATGTAAAGGGATAATATTATAATGTAAAGGGTAGAATGGTACTTTCATAGTCATAGGTTTATAATGTAAACACTATATATATTGAATGTCAGGTTAACCTACAATGGGTTAACACAATTATTTCCAACACTTGTACAAGGTATCACAGCCAGAGATTTTCTAAGAAAAGAAAAAAAAAATCCATCAAACACTCGTTTTTTTCAAACGTTTTTTTTCTCTTCTCTGCGATGGATCCTTCGATCCCTTCTTCCGCCGCCAGCGCTGCTCTCGCACAGCCCTTCGCGCCGCCGACCACCGGCCCCTATTCGTCGGCGACTGAAGTCCCACCCTCTGCCGGCATATACGCGCCTTTTCCGGCTAGAGCTTGGTTTTCTCGGTTTAGCAACTTTCTTTTATCTATTGGTTTCAAGTGCAGCAGTTGTGACACTTCTATGTTTACTCTGAAATATCGTGGTCATCTCATTATTCTTCTCTTATATGTTGATGACATTGTTCTTACTGGTAGTAGTCCTCCTCTTATTGCCAAATTCATTTCTGTTCTTTCTTCTCAATTTGCTATGAAAGATTTAGGGGATCTTTATTACTTCTTAGGTGTGCAGGTTGTGCGTACTCCCTCTGGTTTATTTTTGTCTCAAAATAAGTATGTCTCTGATTTACTACGAAAATTCCATCTTCATACTGTTAAACCAGTTACCACTCCTGTTGTCTCTAGAATAATATTGTCTCTACTTGATGGAGAACTTCTTGCTGATCCCACAAATTATCGTAGTATGGTTGGTACATTGCAGTACTTAACTATGACACGTCCTGATATTGCTTATGCTGTTAATATGGTGTCTCAGTTTATGCATGCTCCTCATACTACTCACCTTCATGTTGTGAAAAGAATTTTAAGATATCTGCAGGGCACTCTGGATTATGGACTTTATTTATATAGCAGCAGCTCTCCTACTGTTGTTATTCCCTATTCAGATGCAGATTGGGTAGGATGTCCTGATACAAGACGTTCTATTACTGGTTATGCTGTTTTTCTAGGGAAAAATCTTATTTCCTGGCGTTCGAAAAAGCAACCTACTGTCTCCAAGTCCTCCACTGAAGCTGAATACAGGGTCATTGCCTACACAGCTGCAGAAACCATTTGGCTCAAGCAACTTCTTGCTGACATTGGCCATTTTTTCCGTCGTCCTGTGATTGTCTATTGCGACAATGTCTCTGCTACTTATCTCACTGCTAATCCAGTTCATTATGATCGTAGCAAACATATCGATGTTTACTATCACTTTGTTCGAGAAATGGTTGCCAAGGGAGGTCTTATTGTTCGACATGTTCCTACTCAGTCTCAGGTTGCAGACAATTTTACTAAAGGCCTATCTACTGACTTATTTACTAAGCATCGTACCAAGCTATCTGTTGTTTCACCTCGTAAAGATTGAGGGGGTGTATTGGATAATATTATATGTAAATGGATAATATTATAATGTAAAGGGTAGAATGGTACTTTCATAGTCGTAGGTCTATAATGTAAACACTATATATATTGAATGTCAGGTTAACCTACAATGGGTTAACACAATTATTTATAACACTTGTACAAATGTGTTTCGTGCTTTCCAGTCTCAACAAGTTTCATGGAAAGCTCACTAAGGCTCTTCAACATTGAAAATCTATCGTCACTTTGAAGATCAACAATGAGATTTTGAAGTGAATCTTCCATAAAAGAAAATTCAACTGTTAGGAATTCATTATGATAAAATTCAGTCAGTCGTCTCAACTTTCTTGTGTCAAGCGAAGAAATTATTGTAATTGTAGATCAATGACGCACAGAAAAACTTCAACTCGAAAGTGATGAAGATTTGTTACCTGTGGTCTACTACCACGAAACTTTATTCTACCAGGGTGCATATATTTTTCCTCCATATTAGGAATCTCAATATCATACTTAATGATAAATAAATGAACATTATTCATATGAGTATCTCATCCATCATCTCTAAATTCTGCAAATTTATCTTAGTTACGTCTACCATTTTCATTGCATTCACTATGTCATGATCACTTTTTTGCAAAGCCATGTTAACCTCATTAGTAATCGCGAATATACTCTTCATCAAATGTGCCATAAAAATAAAGTCAAATGACATCAACAAGTGTGTCATTGATTCAGCTCGATTCCGGTCAACACTATCAGAAATATCCGCAATGGCATCAAGTGACTCAAGAATTGTTAGATAAAAAATTAAGGACATTCAAAATTGTTTTGAAATGAGATCCCCAACGCGTATCGTCCGGCCTACTCAAATTAAGCTATTGATTTAAGCCGGTTCCAGATTCAAGTTGACCTAGAGGTAATGCCGCTACCACACGTTCAACTTGTTTTTCTCGAATAAATTCTTTTCGTTTGGGTGAACCACCCACAAAATTCAATAAAGGTCCAAGTACATTAACAAATAGTCAACCACAATTAGCATTTTTCTTTGCAACGGCAACAAGTGTTAATTGAAGCTGGTAAGCAAAACAATTAACACAATATGCAAATAGAGATTCATTTAAAATTAAAGTTTTAATGCCATTAATTGCACCTTGCATATTGCTAGCACCATTAATTAACACAATATACAAGGTGCAATTAATGACATTAAACTTTAATTTTAAATGTATCTCCATCTACATATTGTGTTAATTGTTTTACTTATCAGCTCCAATTAATACTTGTTGCCGTTGTAAAGAAAAATGCTAATTGTGGTTGACTATTTGTTGATGTACTTACACCTTTACTGAATTTTGTGGGTGATTCACCCAAACGAAAAGAATTTATTCGAGAAAAACAAGCTGAACGTGTGGTAGTGGCATTATCTCTACGTCAACTTGAATCTGGAACCGGCTTAAATCAATAACTTAATTTGAGTAGGCCGGACGATACGCGTTGGGGATCTCATTTCAAAACAATTTTGAATGTCCATAATTTTTATCCAACAATTCTTGAGTCACTTGATGCTATTGCGGATATTTCTGATAGTGTTGACCGGAATCGAGCTGAATCACTGACACACTTGTTGATGTCATTTGACTTTATTTTTATGGCACATTTGATGAAGAGTATATTCGCGATTACTAATGAGGTTAACATGGCTTTGCAAAAAAGTGATCATGACATACTGAATGCAATGAAAATGGTAGACGTAACTAAGATAAATTTGCAGAATCTAGAGATGATGGATGAGATACTCATATGAATAATGTTCATTTATTTATCATTAAGTATGATATTGAGATTCCTAATATGGAGGAAAAATATATGCACCCTGGTAGAATAAAGTTTCGTGGTAGTAGACCACAAGTAACAAATCTTCATCACTTTCGAGTTGAAGTTTTTCTGTGCGTCATTGATCTACAATTACAATAACTTCTTCTTTTGACACAAGAAAGTTGAGACGACTGAATGAATTTTATCCTAATGAATTTCCAACAGTTTAATTTTCTTTTATGGAAGATTCACTTCAAAATTCCATTGTTGATCTTCAAAGTGACGATAGATTTTCAATGTTGAAGAGTCTTAATGAGCTTTCCATGAGACTTGTTGAGATTGGAAAGCAAGAAACACATTCAAGAGTACATCTGCTTCTAAAATTAGTGTTGCTCCTTCCCGTGACGACAACAAGTGTCAGAAAGAGTATTTTCGTAAATGAATACAATAAAAAACAAATTACGTAGTACTACGGGAGATCAGTTACTCAATGATTAAATGATTGTTTGGTTTGTTTTTTTTGAGAAAGATTTATTTTTGACAGTAAGCCTAAACGATGTGGTAGATCAATTTCAAAATATGAAAAATCGATGTGAACAATTGTAAGAGTTTATTTAGAATAACACTTAGATTGTGATTGAAATAAGTAATATAAAATAATTTTTTTATGGGTAATTTTATGGATTTTTTTTAATTCGTATTAGTCGTATATATTTGGCTCCCAAGTCTAAAATCCTGAATCCTCCCCTGCATGCATTACGTCAACAGCAAGCTAAACAAAGATTACCATTGTTACCAAAGAGGTCAGGTCTCACTTCTCAGGTGGTATAAACCAAGAATTTTTTATTTTTTTTTGACGAGATAAACCAAGAATTTAACAAACATTCAAAATTGTAACTTTATATATCCTTCAAAATTCTTTACCCCAGCCCCAGGTATAATCTTTAAAATATGTTGCTGTTATCACATAAACTTAATTCTTAACTATAAATAAATGTATATAGACTATAGTACCATTAACCTTGTTGTAAAGCACAAATCTTTAAGTGAATAAAACCCAACTTTCTGAGAAAAGAATCAAAATTAAAGCTAAACTAACCTTCAATCTTTCAAATTGAGGACGACCCAGATCATTGTTTGTGGCCATCAACTCGTAAACAGTCAATTTGTAGAAAAAATCGATAAAAACCTTAATCAAATAACTAAGGTCTGCAATCAGCTTTTGGAAATTCATATAAAATTAAACAGAAAAGGCCGCGATAAATTCAATGAGAAAGAGTAGTACCTTATAGTGTGGAAGAAATTCTGCAACTTCGATGGAAATAAGTTAATTGCATGTCCTACCTTGTATGTGGCAGCAAGTTTTGTCAAACACACAGGTGGCCAAGTGTGGTGCAAAGGAGAACAGAAAGGCGGAAGTGTGATGGTGCACACGGCCCAAAGGAACAAATTTGGTGGAAGCTAAAACAAACCTAGAGTTTGCGGAGAATTTGTTATTCATCAATATTTATAGTTTACAAATTAATGATAATCCTAAATATATTAGGAAATCCATCTATAAATTATATTATAATAGATACACCCTCTGTTTTTATTTATTTGCTACATTTTTAAAAAAGGGTTGTTTTTTTATTTGCTATATTTCCTTATTAGGAAATTTGGCCCACCAAAAAGTAGTAATATTATATTTGTTTCCCCTCTTTTTCCACCAAAAAGTACACTTTTTTCCCTTTTCCCACTTTATTTAATGCTAAAGGGGTCAAAAAGTACACCAAAAAAGAATGAAAATGACATCTCCTAAATTCTTGTGTAAACAAGAATGTAGCAAATAAATAAAAGCGGAGGGAATATCTCTGAACAAAATATATCTAACAGAATAGTCTAATTTATGAGGATTATTTTACTGTTTTTTTTTTTAGACTTGAAAGTGAAGAGAACATATAGGCTATAGTGTACAATTGTGGGAAATAATTGTGTTAACCTATTGTAGGTTAACCTGGCATTCAATATATATAGTGTTGACATTACAGATCTATGACTAGTAAAGTACCATTCTGCCCTTTACATCATAATATTATCCAATACACCCCCTCAATCTTTACGGGGTGAAACAACGGATAGATTGGTACGAGGTTTAGTAAACAAGTCAGTAGATAGGCCTTTAGTAAAAATGTAACCAACCCGAGACTGAGTAGAAACATGTCGAACAATAAGACCTCCCTTGGCAACCATTTCTCGAACAAAGTGATAGTCAACATCGATATGTTTGCTACGATCATGATGAACTGGATAAGCAGTGAGATAAATAGCAGAGACATTGTCGTAATAGACAATCACAGGACGACGGAGAAAATTGCCAATGTCAGTAAGAAGTTGCTTGAGCCAAATGGTTTCTGCAGATGTGTAGGCAATGGCCTTGTATTCAGCTTCAGTGGAGGACTTGGAGACAGTAGGTTGCTTTTTCGAACGTCAGGAAATTATATTCTTCCCAAGAAAAACAGCATAGCCTGTAATCCCCCATATTTTTAAGATATTAAATTAAATAGTTTTAATCATTTTTAATTATTAAAGCTATTTAATTTCAGTATTTTGGTCATTTTACCAAAAGAGTATTTGAGTATTTCCACAAAGAAGTATTCTAGTATTTTCAAGAAAGTATTTTATTAATATTAGTAGGAAGATTATTTTGGAAATTGATCATCAAATTTATTTTGGCAATTTGATGAGTAAGGGTTTTGAGTCTTTTACACAAAATGACTCCCACTATAAAAAGGGGGAAAACCTAAAGTTTCCTCTTTTTCCATCTTCTTCACTAGCCACCATTTCTCAAAAAGGAGTAAGTGGGTTTTTTCCTCTCAAACCTTTGTTCTTCCTCAAGTAAGTTTTTCAAGTAATCCTCTTCAATAATTCTAGCTTCTAATCTAGTTTTGTTTTTGAAATTTATAGGAAGATCTTGCAATATCAAAGGGAAGCAAAGAGGTAATGATTTTTCTGAAATTTTTGGGGTTTCTTCCTATTTTTCTCTCTCTCTCGCCCTCTCTTTGTTCGAATTCCGGCCACCACGGTGGTGGTTCGCCGGCAAGCTCCGGTCGGGAGAAGCGGCCACTGCCGGCCAGCAGTAGGTGACCGACGACTGGGCACGAGCGCCGCTGCCACCGCGTCGCGTAGTGGTGGTGCGGGTGGTGCTTGTGGTGGCGCCGGTTGGGTTAGTTTTTCAGATTTGTGGTTTTTGAACCACTTGTAAAAAAAAAAAAGAAATTGTTATCATTATTTTAATAATTTACAGCAGTAATTTATTAAGTAAATTAGTAGTTTTTATGAAGTTTTAAGTATTAGTTTGTAGTGGGTTTTGCCTACTAGTAAAGGTTTTCAAGTTATGACTTTAAAATAGTTTTTAAAGCATTTGTAAGGAAAAATCAGCTTTATTATTATATTTAAAATGCTGATTTTTATTTATTAGTAGCTTTGAATTGTTGTTGGAAGTACTAATTGATAGTACTTTATTGTTGGTAGGTTTCAAGAATAATTAAAGCCAGTCAAACTTTTGACTGTTGATTTTTGGTGTAATCAAGGTACATACACTTTGACCTTGACTTTAGTAGTTTCAAAGGATATATATATTTATTGAGCATGAGGAGTAAGGAGAGGCTTATGCCTTGAAATTGTTTGAGTATATGTTGAGAACTTAGAAAGGAGATTAGGAATGGAACTTTTGAGTTATTCCTATATTTGAAAAGCATGTGATTGATGATTATTGCTTTTGAGCATGATTAAAGTTATTAAAGTTACTCTTGAAGTTATGGCTTGCCTATGAATATTTTATTGAGCATGGTCTCATTTGAGGTTATATATTTTATTGAGCATGGTCTCATTAGAAGTTTATATTTTATTGAGCATGGTCTCATTAGAAGTTTTATATATTATTGAGCAAGGTCTCATGAGAAGTTATATTTTGTTGAGCAAGGTCTCACAAGTTATCAAGTTATTGAGCAAGGTCTCATAAGTTAAAGTTATTGAGCAAGGTCTCACAAGTAGTTTAATCATTGAGCAAGGACTCAATTGATTGGATCATGGATCCTTAAGAAAGTAAGAAAAAGGACTCATGGAGTCATTAAAGTAATAAGATGAGCAAGGTCTCAAAGAATTTAGAATTGAGTAATTATGGTGTTTGTTGCTTTCACTTGTTAAAGAAAGATAAGAAATTAATTTATTTGCTAGATGTATTATTGTGAATGGTCTCACATAATGGGCTTTGGCAATAAAACTCTTGGGATGGATCCCCCATGAGTATTGAACATAAGGGGGGAGTTAGTGTGAAACTATACTCCTGCATATAGCTTAGCATGATGATGTTAATGCTTTTATTTTTTTCAAGCAAGTTTATGGAATTCCAATTATCAAGATCTTTGAGTGGACTAGGTGTCACTCGTATTCTTTATCTCTGAGATGTTGAGTCTAGAGGCTCACTCTCACCCTCGTTCATTACTAACAAGCTTAAAATTCTCGAGTCAAGTTATTTAAAGTTCATGGAACTTTAGTAAGAGGTGTGGGATCTCTTACACAAGAATAGTAGCCCGTATGACTCCAAGAGGAGGACGGTGCCCGTTCATTGCCAAATAATAATAAAAGAAAGTATTTAGTAAGTTCAGTTATATGCTTGTCGCATGTAGAGTCGTAAGAAGAGCAAGCCGAAGTGATTGAGGATTGCATGCATTATTATTCGCATTAGTTAGTTGTGTTATGTACTCAGCGTTGCTGATGTATGTGTTTCTTTGTTTCTTTTGGTTGTTGTTTTTCCTCAACAACCCTGTGATGATCCATTTGGTGAGCAGAGTTTAGAGAAGAAGTTGCAGGTACAAGTTCTTGATGTGCATGGAAATCATAAGCATCCGGATGGAGTTTTCGTACACGAGTACTTTATTATTTAAGTTATCTTGAATTTTATATTTGACTTTACTTGACCAATGGGGTCAAGGTTTGACTTTTGAAGATGGGACTAGTATGGGATAGTCTCGGAGTTTGTAATTCATTTACATACTTTCTTATTTCCGTTGTATTAAAGTATTTTCAGTTTATTTTAAAAGACTTCCGTTGTATTATCTGATTAGCCTTACGTATTATCATGCGTGGCATAACAACTCCCGCAATTTCTCCTAGTTAATAAAAGGAGGAGTCGTGGGGGTGTTACATAGCCAGTAGTAGAACGCCGTGTGTCAGGACATCCTGCCCAATCTGCATCAGAATAGACAATAACAACAGTAGGAGAATTGCTGCTATATAAATAAAGTCCATAATCCAGAGTGCCCTGCAGATATCTGAAAATTCTTTTCACAGCATGAAGGTGAGTAGTACGAGGAGCATGCATAAACTGAGACACCATATTGACAGCATAAGCAATATCAGGACGAGTCATAGTTAAGGACTGCAATGCACCTACCATACTACGATAATCTGTGGGATCAGCAAGAAGTTCTCCATCAAGCAGAGACAATGTTACTCTAGAGACAACAGGAGTGTTTACTGGTTTAACAGTATGGAGATGGAATTTACGTAGTAAATCAGAGACATATTTATGCTGAGACAAAAATAAACCAGAGGGAGTACGCACAACCTGCACACCTAAGAAGTAATGAAGATCCCCTAAATCCTTCATAGCAAATTGAGAAGAAAGAATAGAAATGAATTTGGCAATAAGAGGTGGACTACTACCAGTTAGGACAATGTCATCAACATATAAGAGAAGAATAATGAGATGACCACTATATTTCAGAGTAAACATAAAA
The DNA here is from genome assembly GCF_026745355.1 of Beta vulgaris subsp. vulgaris. Lineage (NCBI taxonomy): Eukaryota > Viridiplantae > Streptophyta > Magnoliopsida > Caryophyllales > Amaranthaceae > Beta > Beta vulgaris. The sequence continues at coordinate 12,141,461 of NC_079204.1, forward strand.
GTGTCACAACTGCTGCACTTGAAACCAATAGATAAAAGGAAGTTGTTAAACCGAGAAAACCAAGCTCTAGGAGCTTGTTTCAAACCATAAATGGACTTACGAAGACGACAAATATGAGTAGGTTTAGATGGATGAATAAAACTAGGAGGTTGACGCATATAAACCTCTTCATGGAGAAAACCATGAAGAAACGCATTTTTGACATCTAATTGACGAATAGACCATTTAAGAGAAACAGCAATAGTAAGCACCAAACGAACAGTAGTAGGTTTAACAACAGGACTAAAGGTTTCAAAGAAATCAATACCTGCCTGCTGGTGATTGCCAAAAACCACAAGTCTGGCTTTGAACCGCTCCACAGAACCATCAGAATGATATTTAATCCTGTAAACCCAATTACAACCAAGTAAATTCTTATCATAGTTGCGAGGTACCAACTCCCGTGTCATTTTTAATCAAAGCATTATATTCATCTAACATAGCTTGACGCCAACGTGAGTCTTTAGAAGCTTGTTTAAAATTAGTAGGTTCAGACTCTACAATTTCAGTGTTTAGATTCATTAAGACACGAGGCTTAGACACACCATCTTTAAGACGGGTAACCATGGGATGTTTGTTAGCAACAGATAAAGACGGCGAAGGAGGCAAGGAAGAGGGGGAGACGGGACTGACCAGAAAAGGGGAAGGGGAGGGTTCAAGGTCAAGGACAAAAGGTAGCGAAGTCGCGGGTGGAGACGCTGGACCGGACCCGTCGCGCGCTGGAATGCCAGCAGGTCCAGCAGCAGGAGACGAGGGAAAATGGTCGACAGAGGCAGGCGAGCGAGGGACGCTCGCTATCGAGGACAAGGGAAGCGGCCCAGCAAAGCTGTGCGGGGGGTTTGTGCAGCGCCCATCAAGCGGGGGTACGGGACGCAAATCATCAGAACTAATTGGGAATGGATAATGCAGGAGGGTAGTAATTATATGATCGTACTCAGAATCACGATCTAAACCAAAAAGGGTATACTGCACTAAATCCTGGTTCGACACAGGACATTGAATAGCAGCAAGGGAATCAGCAATCACCTTAATCTCACGTAAATATCCATCCATGGTCTGGGAAGCAGTCTTTTTAATACGAGTTAACCGGCCCTTTAATTCCATTGATCTAGCCATACTAGCATGCATAAATCTAGATTGTAATCTAGTCCATATTTCTACAGAGGTAGATAAGTCATGAACATCCACAAAAACATCCCTAGATAAGGTGGCAAAAATCCAAGATTTTATTTGTTGATCCAGACGCAAATATTCATAGAACTGATTATTAGGAATAGAAACACCATGTTCATCAAGAACAGTTGCAGGGGGAATATGAGCAGAACCATCAACCATACCAATCAGATTATGGGAAAGTAATAAACAAGTAATTTGGGTTTTCCATAATAAATAGTCTTCAGGAGAAGAGAGAGTTATTGTTACCAAATTACTAAGATTGGGAGCAGAAAGATGTGGAAGACCAAAGGTGGGGGAGTGAGTGGCCGGGTGGGACCACAGGTTGGCCGGTACTGGCGGTGTGACGGTGGTGGACGCGAAGCCTGGCGGGAAGCGCAGAGGCGTGCGTGAGGAGGAGCGCGAACTCAGCCTAGGAACCGCCGTGGAGGAGACGCCAAAGAGTTGGCTGGGAGACCGGAGGTGCGGCGCAGATGCGCTGGTCGCAGAAGCAGCCGGTGAGCCGGCGTCGGAGACGTGGAGAGGCGCAGCAAAACCAGGGTAAAACGGCGAGGCAGCGAAAACTGGGGTGGGGTCCATTGAGAAAGAAGACGTGAATGGCCGAACAGCAGGGAGCATCACCGCCGACGGAGGCAACGTCTGACCGGAGGTCTTCGCCGGCGGTGGGTTGAGCGGAAGTTTGGTGAGTGAAATCCATCAGAATCGAAGACGCCGTGAGTATTGGTGGTTACTGATGCGTTTTTGTTGAGGTTTTGTTTTTGTTTTTGTTTTTTTTTTTTGTTGGGTAAAAAAAAAATTGTGGAGAAAAAAATTATTGCTGTGATACCATGTACAATTGTGGGAAATAATTGTGTTAACCTACTGTAGGTTAACCTGACATTCAATATATATAGTGTTGACATTACAGACCTATGACTAGTAAAGTACCATTCTACCCTTTATGTAACACCCCTCTGGGGACCACGAGCCCTCTAGTAGATATTGTCCTCTCTGGGCCCTAGCCCGCAAGGTTTTGCTTTGGAGTGGGAACGGCCCACCCAAAAGGCCTCTACTAGGTTGAGGTATCCACCTCTATATAAAGAATGCTTTGTTACAGATGGTATCAGAGCCAGGGCCCAATTCGATGTCCTGTCGTGCCTTCGAGGACGCAGACACCCTTTAAGGGGGGTGGGGAAAGGGAGTAAAAGCCATCCCACATCGGAAGTTGAGGAGAACAAAGCCTTCTTTATATAGAGGTGGATACCTCAACCTAGTAGAGGCCTTTTGGGTGGGCCGTTCCCACTCCAAAGCAAAACCTTGCGGGCTAGGGCCCAGAGAGGACAATATCTACTAGCGGGCTCGTGGTCCCCAGAGGGGTGTTACACTTTACATTATAATATTATCCAATATATAGATTATAGATTAATGGTCGCAAAAACTTAAATGTTAAGTGGTTACCAAAAAAAAAAAAAAACTACTCTAGCCCTTTAAAAAAAAACCTATTTTAGTTCTTTATTTTTTGGGATTTTTTATCTTAAAATACGAGATTTTTTTTGAGGTATTTAAGATTCTGTTTTAGGACAAGCAACTTGTCTTTGAGAAAAACATGAGATTAATGTAAAAAAAATTCCTTCATATTAGTACAATTTTTTTTAATTATATTGTTATTTTGAAGAAAAGATTGGCATTTTCAAGAGCAAAAAAAAGAAAAGGTTGGATAAGATGCTAATTTTTTTTAATAATTTATAAATTACTCTCTCCATCTCATAAAGATCTGAACACTTATTTTTTTAGGGGAAAGCCAAGCAAATATATTACTCATTAAAAGACTGAGAATCTGCGAGTACATAGGAAACCACCTCTATCGGACAGTGCCTCTCCCAAACTTGTTCAACCCCAAAGAGGATTAGCTTAGCTAGGTGATGCGCAACATAATTGCCATCTCTTTTAACATGAGATCAACCAACAGTCTTAAAACAAACACTAACGAAAATAATATCATGAAGGATAAAATCCAAATTTGATAGGAAAAGAGCATGCTTTGACACGTAAGTGACGGCAACTTGGCAATCTAATTCGACAATGATCTCCTCAAAACCATGGTGTTGGTCGAGTCTAAGAGCGAGTGATATAACCTTAGCTTCAGCTACTTCAGGGGTTCAATATACTTTGACTATGCGGGTGGCTGAAAAGAGGACGTCCCCAGCAGGTAAGGATGGAAATGGGTGATGGATCATCCATCACCCGTTTAACCCGGTTTTTTTAACGGATGAAAAACCCGATTTAAATGGATGGAAAGCGGGTGGTGGATGATAATTTTTTCACCCGTCATCCGATCCATCACCCGTTTAACCTCCAACCCATCACCCATTTATTAAGTTTTACATGTAATTTTACTTACTTTTTATATTTTTGATCGAAATATTTTATATCATGTATATCATATCACAAATTTCATTCGAAAATATACTACATGATTTTACCCGTTTATCACCCGACCCAACCATTTCACCCGGTGGTTGACGGATGGATGGATGCGGGTGGAGCGGATGGATGCGGGTGACGGATGCGGGTGATGCTCCACCCGCCCCGAATCCCATCCATTTCCATCCCTACCAGCAGGATTACACGCGACAATACTAAGCCCAACCCAACCTTCAGCAGTGAGACAAGCATCAGTATTGAGCTTAATTAGACCGGGAGGAGGGGACAACCACATGTTAGAACTCGTGGGCGATACACTTGAAGGCGAGGGCTTATAAATTCGCTTTGCATACGAGCCATGCTCCTTGACAAGCCTCGACACTCGATCAACAAAACAAGGAGAGACGTGTAGTTGCCTTGAAAGACCAGCTTATAACTTTCACCATAAAGCACCCAAGCAAGAAACATTCCCTTTTGAAGCACCTTAGAATCCAATTGTTGCCAGCTCACAATTTAATCAACCATAGGCAAGGACGAAGCCTGAATACAAAGTGAAGAGCACCCGCAAGCATCCCAATCTTCAGCCACCCGTGGGCAACAAAAAATGGCGTGAGCCATTGTCTCCACCTCGCCACAACCCCATGGGCACAAAGCGTCTTCAATAAAATGCCGATGGTGAAGCAATGCACGAACATGAAGTGAGTTGGTGCAAAGTCTCCATAAGAAGTGACGAGCCTTCGGGCTCGTGTCCGCACCCCAAATGTCTACCCAAGCATGATGGAAGTTATCAAGGTTGCTCCCTTAACAAGCACGTAAGCAGTTTTAACTGAATAATCTCCATTCTTAGTGAGGGCCCAAGTTAATTCATCATTACTAAAAAGAGCACTAAGGGGGATATCAAGGATCTTCTTAACATCATCTTCATCAAAGTTTGCTTCAATCAACGGGATCTTCCACTCCATAGAATTCGAATCAATCAAATTACTAATTAACCTGTTGAAGCGCCACATTCTGCTCACTTGTTATATGCCTCCCTTCGTCGCTACAAACCCACAAATCATCCCAAATATTTATGTTAGTTATATTACAAACCCTCCAAATGCACCCCTCTTTAATTAAAGCTTTAGCACTCCAAATGCTTTTCCATGAATAACTACAAGAGTAACCAAGGGAAGCATCAAGGAAAGATTCATGTGTAAAGTATTTTGCTTTCACAACTCTCCCAAAAAGAGAATAAGGAGCCTGGGCCAACCGCTTGATTCCCCGATAGAGCATCATTAAAGATTGCAAGGTCTTTGAATCTCATGCCACCAAAACATTTCAGAGTGCACATTGTTTCCCAATTCTTCCAGTGAACTTTCCGATGAGTGTAATTGCTACCCCACCAGGAATAGGACATAACAGAGTGAATTTTTTGAATGATGGTAACAAGAATTTTATAAACTCCCATTAGATTTGTGGGGATTGCCTGAATCACTGACTTCAAAATAATTTATTTTCCGAGTCGACATAATTTTTTTTTCTTTCCAACCTTATAGTTTCTTCCAAATTCTATCAAGGAGAGAGTTGAAAATAGAAGTCTTCGACCTTCCATTGGTAGAGGGGATACCAATATACTTGTCATGCTTTTCCACCTGCCTCATGTTCAGAATTTCAGACAACACAACTCTTAACTCGACACCAGCACCTTTGCTAAAAGAGACTTTCGACTTGTCATACTTAATTTTCTTTCCGGATGCGGCTTCATATTTGTTGAGAATATCAACTATTTCTTCGCATTCCTATCGGGTAGCTCTAGTGAAAAGGAGACTATCATCAGCAAAAAGAAGGTGAGAAATCTCTGGGCCACTACGGCTGGCTTTAGCACCATGAATCAATCTTTCCCGTTTCTTTCTCTACATCATTTTTGAGAAAGCATCGACTATCGAAATAAATAAATACGAAGAGAAAGGTCACATTGACGAAGGCTCCTAGCAGGAACGGAGTAACTGAACCACAAACACCTCCATTGATTATGAAGGCATAAGAGACTATGGAGACACAGTCCATAATTATATTAAGGCATCGACCATCGAATCCCATAGTCAGGAGGAGCTTCCTAAGAAATTCCCATTCTACTCTTTCAATTTCATAGCTATAGTGCCACATCTTCCCTTCTGACGATTCTTCATGGTGTGGAAAATTTCCATATCAATAAAAGCATTATCAGTAATAAGGCGACAAGGCACAAGCATTCTGATTCTCAGTAACAATAGAAGGAAGAAAATCCATCAATATGATAACAAGAGCTTTAGAAACAAGCTTATAAAGCATATTACAGAGCAATAGGACGAAATTCAGCAGCTTTAGTAGGATCTTTGACCTTAGGAATCAAAGCAATATTGGTGCTACTAACACTAGCAGGGGAGGTAATGCCATTCAAAATATTACTAACAGAACTAGTAATATCATCACCAACAATGTGCCAAAATCTCCGATAAAATATAGCATGCATATCATCGAGCTCCGGGGCTTTACACGGGTGCATCTGCTGGAGAGTAGCATAAATTTCTCCTTTCGAAAATGGTTGGAGTAGAGTTCTATTGCACTCCTTAGAAATAACAGGATCAACATATTTCAAAAACTTCCTCAAAGTTGTGATCGGAGGGAGATGTAGAGGTAAAAATGTTGCTGAAATAGTTTGTGAAAACAAGTTCAACATCTTCTTTATCTTCACACCAAATGCCCTGGTCATCGAATAAACCTTTAGCATAGTTTCGTTTTTTCCGTTATGAACAATTTTTGCAACACGTAAGTTAAGGTGATAAGTTAAGTATGGTACTAAATGTTATTTTATTAAAAAATTAGATATGTTAGGAGTTTGTGGGGTATTTTTATGGGAAGAGATAGAAAGTTGGGTAACTTTTATTAATGAGAGTAGAGTGTAGGCATAATGGAACTATAATAGACTATAATTCATGCTAATTCATGCTCTTCTAATAAATTATTTCTTATTACTCCCTCTGTTTCCTAAAGATCTTCCCTTTTTCCGTTTAAGTGCGTTTCCAAAAGATCTTCCCTCTTTTACTTTATTCTTTATTTGGAAAAAAAAAATTCCCTTTTTACCCTCTTATGTCCCTATCATATGTTCCACCATTACATTATTAATTCAATTTTTACTCCCTTTCTCTCTCCTACTTTAACCCCTTTTTATTTGTTTATTTATCTTAAGCCCTTTCTCTCTCCTACTTTACCCACCCCATACCCCACACAAATGGATCCTCCTTGGTATCTGTAGGAACAGTAACAAGGAAGATCTTTAAGAAACGGAGGTAGTATATGATAAAAAATGTGTAGGTTAAAAATAAAATATTAGTCATATGTCGCCATTCTTTCATCTAAAAATTTATAATTATTGCAGGTTATAAGCACTCTCCAATGCTACAAAATTTTTTTTGACCTAAGAATACTCAGATGCTATGATCACATATAGTAGTTTATTATTATGGCTATTTTCATATGTATCTAAATGAAAGAATAAAATTTTTTATTATATATTCGTCTAAATAAATAATTTTCATAAGTTGCAAAACTATATTGTCAATGGATAATGATAAAGAAATTATAATTTTTCAAACATATTAAAATGGAGGGAGTATTATTTTACTTTCACATAAAAGCAAGGCCATACAAGCAGGCGCATTCAAGTGAAATTAGGGAGTGTTTGGTTCAAAAAAATAAAATAAGAGGTATGAGTCTAGAATGACTAAAACCTATATCTAGTGTTTGTTTGCAAAATTTTAAATTTCTAAACCCATACCTGAAACCCATAAGGTATGGGGTTTAGAAACTCAAGGGGGGGGGGGGGTGGATATGACTCATACCAAACCTTCGGGTATAAAAATAAAAGGAAAAAAAATGTATTCCAAGATAAATCTAAACACATGGAATCAAGTATCAAGTTTCAATCCCATACTCCCCTAAAAAAAAAAAAGGGTTCCAATCCCATACCATCCCGATTCCATTCCTTATTCCAAACCTATACCACTTTGTGAACCAACGCCCCCTTACTGGAGTTGGAGAAAATGGTTCGTATTTCCTATTTAAGAAAATTGAAAAAGAAAAGGAAACGGAAAAGCTTAACATAACTGAAACAACCTTCGCTAATGTGTAACTAGCATTATTTGCACTTTATACGTGCGTGTCATATAATTTCTTTTTCTCAATTAGTTTTTCATTAGTGTTACAAAAAATATGATTCGAGCATACATTTGTAATTATTTTTAATACATTTTTCTTAAATTAATATTTCTTGAGTTTTTAGTTATTTGTTCATCATTATTCAAATATAGTATTGAGAGAAGGATATATAAAGCAGGAGAAAGCTTGTGGTCAAATAAAGTGGAAGAATTTGTGTATCAGATTTAATCGTTGAATATTAATAAAGTGAAAAAGTTTGATTTATATAATAGAAAATGACGAATAATAATCAACATAGGTTTTAAGATATTATCAGTAAAATTGTATAACTGTTAATATGAAATTCAAGTTTTTATTTTGGGAAATTCTACATTTTTTTTTTTTGGTAAGAAGTGGTCCGGACCAAAACCACATCAGTAAGCCCGATTTTGACTGCATCAAATGGGTTTTTTCCACTAATAAAAATTACAAAAAAATAGATTAAAAAAATGAATGAAGAGAAGACTTACAACGAGCGATCGAGAAGATGATGGTGTTTCTCTCTCTCTCTCTCTTTGAAAAATGAAGAACCATCCACCTAAAATCTCTCACCACCAAAATACAGATTTGAGAAAAAAAAATCCAATACAGATCTGAGAAAGGAGGTGACATCAACAATATCGCACAACCATCCACCCGAAATCTCTCACTACCAAAATCGCACCGGAGAATGAGATAGGGAGATTGAGTGAGAGAGGGAGGAAGAATGAGAGTTGAAGAAACCGGATGAGTTAATGATGCGTTCATGCAAAGAAATCTGGAAGAAACACGAAGAGAGATGATGCGTTGATGCGGAGAATTTCGAAGAGATTCGAAGAAAGATGATGGAATCTCGAAGAAACTCGAAGAGATTATGTCTGTTGATCGATGTTTAGGAGTGATGAGTTGTGAAGAATTAAGAGGAGATATGAGATGCGAAGAATTGAGAGTGAGAGGAGGGAGAGCGAGGAGAGTGAGAGTGAGGCGGGGACAAGGGTTACAATTTAGGGTTTAGTGAGGGAGGTGCGATTGTACTCAAAAATATTATTATATAATCATGGGTCATTCTGCTGCTGCGGTTTTGGGTGGGAACCGCAACAATAGGTTGATTTTCGATTTTTTCTTTTCTTTTGACGTGGTTTATTACTGCGTATGGGTAAACTGCAGCAATTCAACAACAACAATAAGCAATCATTCTACTAGTGATTGGTTGATGCCAAGCTGCATATAACTAGATTCCTGACCTTCAAAAAACAAAAATGAAATCACCAAGCAAAATAAACCAAATTTACTAGCGAAAATAAAATCAACCACCAGCAACTCGAAATTAAACCAAATAAAATCAATCAGTGAATATAAAAATAATTACATACACTGAAACGAAATCAAAACGAAACAAAATCTATAAGATATTACAGTTATTTACAGTCCTTTATAGTTATTAAATAGAATAAAAAAAGAATTAGAATCCTTTATAGGTATTTACAGTCCATCAAGAAATGAAATCAACAAGATATTACAAAAACGAAATTATATATATATGAATCAATAAGAAACCCTAACACCAATTTTATTCCACATAATAAAATTTAACAATGATAAAAACTTAATCTCGAATGAACCCTAAATCTGGAATCTAAATGTTGCGACAAATTGCACCTAGGTGTACGATCCTTTAAGGTGTTCTAGCTATAAGTTGTAGTTGGGGCTGTTGGGTGCACCCGCGTTATAGTTCAGGATATCGAGATCAATTTTTCCTACAAAATATGAACATATAAATATGCACATTAAAATATACTCCCTCCTTTTTATAATATAGTTTAATGAAATATTCCCCTACTTTATGCTTATGATGTATATCACTTAGTTGTCTTGTTCTGATTTCTTAATGTAGGAGAATTCATCTTTTAGCTACTACTATCTTTAAATCAAAGCAACTCTAAGAGCACCAAATGATTGAACATCTTAAGCAATGATTACAAATGGACCTATCTTCCCCAATTCTTTGTTGTGATCTTAAATTCTCTTAGCCCACAAAGATTCTCTTGTTATTAAAGATTTCTTTTCTGTTTTGAATGGCTGATTAAAGATCTCAATTGTGTCATTATTTTAGTTCTTACTGATGATTTTAATTAAAGCTTCTCAGTTGCACCTAAACAAAACCTCAATTAGGTGGTGTTAAATTAATGTCCTCTTGACCCTTTCCTTTACAGCATAAACAAGTGATAACTATCACCTGGTTCATTTTTTGCTTTTACTATGTTCTATCCATTATGATTTTAGTGAATGAAACAGCCGCTGCTATTAGGAGGTTGATGAAGAAAAGTCTACTATATATGATAATGAGCTTTTTCTTGTTCGATCATAACATTTTCTGATTATTGTATGTAGAAGCATACAACAAGAATTGTAATCATATTAACTCAATCGTAAGTAGAAATATATTGAAATACAAATGTTGAAAATAAAAATCATAGCATTATCATACTCCCTCCGTTTTTTTAGATGTAACATATTGACTTTGGGCACTGTTATGTCCTAAAAATTTCCTAAGCTGAACCTGCAGGTTATGCATCTGTTCCAGCTAGAGATTATCAGGTAGCAGCTACAGCGAGCAGAGACGAAGGGAGCTGAATAAATTCGGTTGAAAGAACATTGGATACTGATCGAGACCAAGTCAAAATAAGTGACGTTAAGCCAAAGAAATAGGAGGGAGTGGTTAGCCAGCAGAAGAAGAGATCTCCCTAGATTCTAGGAGTTGTGGCACCTTCATAGGGAAGTTAGTTATGCAACGTTCAAATAAGGAGTAACGTTATACAATTGTATTAGTATAAATAGAAGGGAATAACACTCTGTAAAAATAAGTCTTTACATTGCTCTTACTTACATTCTTTCTCTCTTCTACATTTACAATACTCTCAAGTGTATTTAGTACAAGCTCTAAGCTGCTAGCTGCTAGCTATAAGTTGTAATCTTCTCAAATAGTGGATTGGTGGACTCAATTCCACCCGCGGTTTTTACCCTCTTCCTGGGGTTTTCCGCGTCACCATTTCTTGGTGTCTTTGCCTCTTCTTTGCATTTTCTTTTAATTCCGTAGCTAGCATCTTTTGTCGTTTGTAGCTGCATCTCCATTAGCTGTAGATCCTCAGCTAAGTTCTGCCTGATCAGAATTTGGCATAAACAGTTTGGCGCCCACCGTGGGGCTCTACAGCTAAACTCTCATCAAAATCCCAAAAAAAGAAACACTCAACCCAACTTTGAAATGGCTGACGATTCTGCTGAAGCAATGAAAGCGGCTTTGCTGAAGGCTCAAGAGGACCTTCACCGCACTCAATCTGAGGCCCAGCAGACCATTGACAGCCTCAGAAAGGAATTGGATTCTGTCAAAAGTAGCAAAACGCCCAAACAGCGTATCCGGAACGTAACTCCTAAGATGCTTGATCTCGAAGATTCCGAGGCCAGTGAAGGTGAAGATGGAGCAGCTAGGTCCGACGATGAAGCAGATGAAGCTGATCCCGCAGCTAAGAAAATGGCGCTCCTAGAATCTCATAACAGGAAAATACTTTGCATGCTGACGAAGTTGCCTGGAGCACCTACCCCTGTGGCTGAAGAATCTCCTGATGGCTACGCTCAATCCCCCTTCGTGGAAGAAATCGCAAGAGCCAGGATTCCCAAAAAGATCAACGTGACCCAGCCTCACAAGCTGTATGATGGAGCTGCGGATCCCTATGACCATGTAGCTCAATATAAACAGAAGATGTGGACTCTGTCCATTCCTGAGCATCTGCTGGAAGCCACCATGTGCAAGTCCTTCGGGGCCACCCTATCTGGGCCCGCCTTACAATGGCTGATAAGTCTTAAGCCAGGTAGCATCCAAAATTTTGCTGCTTTAATTAACAAGTTTTATATGCAGTTTGCAAGCAGCAGGGTCCTAGAGAAGCACACCGGCGACTTGTACCGCATCACCCAGAAAGCCAATGAAGCTGTGAGGCAGTACCTGGATCGATTCAACAAGGAAATGATCTCTGTCAAGAACCTGGATGTTCCCACAGCTATCGAAGCATTCAGGAGAGGACTAACCTATAAATCTAGATTGTATTATGAATTGACCAGGTACCCATGTGGCACATTCGAAGAGGTCAGGGCCAGAGCTATGGCTGAGATACGTGTCGAGGAGGACGAGGCGTCCAGGTACGTGAGCGAGCCTAGCTACGATCGGAAATCCCAGAACCAGAAGAAGAATGATTGGCGCCATCAGCCATATCAGAAGCGCGAAAGTAATAACGTAGCCAGCAAGGCCACAGGTAAATCATCTAACAACGATTACCCTTCCATTGCTTCCTACTGTTTTAACGTGGATGCAGGAGGCGTAGTAAACGCACTAGAAAAGCTGGGAACCACGAGGTGGCCTCGCAAAAGCGACAGACCAGACAGCGAGAAGGACACCACCAAGTGGTGTAGCTACCATGGCGACCATGGCCATCGAACAGAAGAATGCAATGCTCTCAAAAAGGAAGTGGCATGGCTGCTCAAGAAGGGCTATCTCGAGCACTTGATGGGGAAGAAGGGGCAGCAAGAAGATAAAGCTGGCCCAGCCAGCAACAGCCTCATCCGCCACCTGAGCCCCTACACGATAAGGTAATCAATTCTATCTCTGGAGGTTCAGAAATATGTGGACTAACATACTCTGCAGCCAAGAGATTTGCTCGAGAAGGTTCCAAAACTGCACCTAGCCCGCTGAGGAGTGCTGAAGAGAAAAAGCTCAGAAGCATGACCATCAGCTTCGACGAAGAAGATGGAGATGAGGAAGCTGATAATCATGACGGCCTCGTCGTATCTCTCACCGTCAGCAATTGCCTCATGAAGCGAGTCTTGATAGACAATGGCAGCTCAGCTAATATCATTTTCAAAAATGCTCTAGAAAGCATGGGGCTGCAGGAAGCTGATATCCTCAGGAAAGCAACCGTTCTGTTCGGGTTCAATGGCGAGCCAGCTACAACGCTCGGAGAGATCGTATTGCCCACTTATGCAAAAGGAGTCAACCTCCAAACCAGGTTCAATGTGGTAGATTGTCCCTCAGCATACAACATCATAATGGGGACACCATGGATCCACAAAATGCGAGCTGTACCTTCAACCTATCACCAGACTATTAAGTTCCCTACCAAGTGGGGAGTGCAAGAAATCAGGGGCGATCGCAAGCTGGCTAGGGAATGCTATAGCATATCTCTAAAAGCAAAAAAGGAATCTATCTAGCAATTACAGCAAGGTCCAGCGCCAGCCAAGCCAACAGATCAAGATGTAGATGAAGTGGCGTTGGACCCAGCAAAGCCAGAGCAGACCGTGCAGATTGGGGCATCCCTGCCAGCTGAGGAGAAGCAGCGGATTATTGAATTCTTAAAGAAAAATTAAGCTGTTTTGCTGGAGCCATGAAGATATGGTAGGCATTGAGCCTGACATCATCACCCATAAGCTAAACGTCGATCCTAACTCAAAGCCCGTGAAGCAGAAAAGAAGGAAGTTTGCTCCAGAAAGAAATATGATAGTCAACGAGGAGGTGGACAAGCTACTCAAAGCTGGCAAAATCCGAGAAGTCAAATATCCCGACTGGCTAGCTAACGTGGTGGTTGTTGGAAAGAAAAATGGCAAATGGCGGGTGTGCATCGATTTTACAGATCTCAATAAGGCATGCCCCAAAGATCCATTCCCCTGCCACATATTGATGCATTGGTGGACGCTACAGCTGGCCATGAAAGGCTAACTTCCTGATGCGTACTCAGGTTACAATCAGATACTAATGGATCCTGCAGACCAAGAAAAGACCGCCTTCATGACTGAAAGAGGCATCTATTGCTACAAGGTAATGCCCTTTGGGCTAAAAAATGCGGGTGCCACCTACCAGCGGCTAGTCAACAAGATGTTCGAGAAGCAGCTGGGGGACACGATGGAAGTCTATATAGATGACATGCTGGTCAAAACAAAGAAAGCAGAGGATCATGTGGACCACCTGCAGGAAACCTTTGAAGTCTTAAAGAAGTATGGGATGAAACTCAATCCTAGCAAGTGTTCCTTCGGTGTCCCAGCAGGCAAGTTTTTGGGCTACATAGTCACCCGCGAGGAATAGAAGCCAATCCCAGCCAAGTGCAAGCACTAATCAATTCAGTCACCGGAAACCTGAAAGAGGTCCAGAAGCTGACAGGAAGGGTAGCTGCGCTGAACAGATTCATATCCAGATCATCCGACAAGTGCCACTGTTTTACAACGTGCTAAAAAAGAATAAAGGATTCAATGGACAGAGAGTGAGAAGCTGCATTGCAGGATCTGAAGGCCTACCTGGCTCAACCTCCCCTATTATCAAAGCCATCACAGGAGAGACTCTCCAGCTGTATCTAGCTGTTAGCAGCAAAGCGGTAAGTGCGGTACTAGCCAGGGAAGCTGAAAATCAACAACTCCCAGTTTATTACGTTAGCAAATCCTTGCTGGATGCTGAAACCAGGTACACATCACTTGAAAAGTTAGTGTTAGCTTTATATATGGCATCTCGTAAGTTGAGGCACTATTTTGAGTCTCACCCCATTCATGTTATGACTAATTACCCCATCAAAGCAGTATTACGAAAACCTGAGCATTCAGGGAGAATGGCCAAATGGGCCATATCCCTGAGTGCACATGACATTAGGTATCTACCCAGGACAGCTATAAAATCGCAAGCCCTAGCTGACTTTGTGGCAGACTTTAGCCCTGACTTAGCAGCTACCGCTGAGGAAGAAGTGCGCCACTTAACAAAGTAGGTAAATCAGGCTCCTGGCAGCTGTATGTGGATGGATCTTCAAACTTCAGAGGGGCTGGTCTAGGTATAGTGCTAAAGTCGCCACAAGGGGCATGATAGTACGCGCTATCTGCTGCGATTTTAAAGCTACCAACAATGAAGCTGAATATGAGGCCTTAATCGCAGGTATGATACTAGCACATGATTTAAAAGCTAACAGTTTGCGTGTCTTCAGTGATTCGTTGCTAATAGTAAGCCAGGTAAATGGAGAGTACGCAGCTAAAGATTCTAAAATGGCCTCTTACCTGGAGCTAGCCAAAGACAAAGCCAAGTTATTCGAAGAGTTCAGCATAAAACAGATCCCAAGGGACCAGAATACCAAGGCCGAGCCCTAGCTAACCTCGGATCAGCACTCAGAAAATGCGATTTCAAATCAATACCTATAGCCCACCTAGCTGAGCCAGCTATCAGCAAAGAGGTAAACATGGTGCAATCAGATGACAGCCAGGCAGGAAGCAGCTAGGACCCAGCCAATCATCGATTTTCTGGAGAGGGGCATCTTGCCAGAAGATAAGCTGGAAGCTAGGAAGCTGCGAATGAAAGCCACAAGATATCATGTTATTTCTGGCACTCTATTCAAAAGAGCTTGCGCCAGCTACGATCTATTACAAAGATGCTTGGAGAAAGACCATGGGAGCCCACTCAAGGAGTTCCATGAAGGTGAATGCGGGTCTCATGCAGCTGGAAGAAGCTTATCAAACAAAATCCTAGCATACGGGTATTATTGGCCAACCATGCGTGCTGATGCTAAGAAGTATGTGCAAAAATGCGAAAGCTGCCAGAAACACGCAGGCATGACACATCAGCCAGCTGAGATATTGCACCCCACCTTAACACCCTGGCCTTTCATGAGGTGGGGCATGGACATTGTGGGGAAATTACCTGTAGCTCCAGGGCAAAAAGTTTTCATGCTAGCACTCACGGACTACTTCTCCAAATGGATCGAAGCTGGGGCATTCCAGCAGGTGAGAGATAAAGAAGTAATATCCTTTTTGCATACTAACATTATCTGCAGATTCGGGGTACCTAGCGAAATCATTTGTGATAACGGATCACAATTCATAAGTGACAAGACAAGGCAATTCTGTCACGAATGGAACATCAGCTTGATAACTTCCACACCTAGATATCCGCAAGCTAACGGACAAGCTGAGTCCAGCAATAAAGTAATTATCAATGGCATTAAGAGGCGCCTAAAAGCTAAGAAGGGAAGATGGGTAGAAGAGCTACCTAAGGTGCTGTGGGCAAACAGAACAACACCAAGAGGCGCCACAGGAAGAACTCCTTTTTCACTTGTGTATGGATGCGAGGCGGTGCTACCTGCGGAAGTAGCTGTCCCTACAGCTAGATATGGATTGATGACTCCTGAAGCCAACGACAAGAGCTTAGCTACGACCTAGATTCCATCGAAGAGTTAAGAGATAGTGCATTAATAGAATGGCTGCACAACACAAATAGTGGCTCGTAGCTTCAACAAGAATGTCAAAGCTAAAGTATTCAAGGTAGGAGATTGGGTTCTAAGGAAAGTTTTTCAGAATACCCAAGAAGTCAATGCGGGTAAATTAGGAATCAGCTGGGAAGGCCCCTATCTAATCGATCAAGTAGTTGGAAAGGGAGCTTATCGCTTAACTACTAAAGATGGAAAAGCAGTACCTAGAAGCTGGAACGCTTCTCACCTTAAGCTATATCATTTCTGACCTGGGGCATCAACCAGGTTACCACCGGGCCAAAGACGCCAGAATCTTTAAAGGCAACCACTGCTTTGCACAAAGCATTGGTCCACCAGGTAAACAACAAATTAATTTTACTAACAACTTAAGTATTTTGTGCTCGTAGCAGCAAGCCATCTAAGTCCACTTCATACGCAGGTAAACGCAAGGGGTCGCAGCACCCAGGTGGGTAGCTGGAATTTCGAGATTCAGCTACAAGGTCGTAGCGCCAGCATCAAGCAGCTAAGGGTTAGTTCACCCAAACTTAGCTGAATGGTCGTAGCACCAAGAAACGGGCCCAACCTAAGTTGAACAAACTTACCCCAGGTAAATAGTTGTTCTAATATCTAAGACAAAAAGCATGCATGTAACTTAAGTATTTATCAAAGTATCAATAGCTAAGATCAAAAGGCAAAGCATAAGTTCAAACGATTAAATTGCTAAAAGGAAATATGTTCTACAAAAACGCATTGCCCCCATAGGCAATGGTAAAAGTACCAAAGCTAATTAAAACTAAAATGTTCCAGAAAGAAAGCTGATAAAGTACTGAAGAAACTAAGAAGCTACGCTGGCATCATCACCAACAGTTTCGTCCTTGCTAGCTGGAGCGGCACCTCTGGCTGGTTGAAGTAGTGGAGGAGATCCAGCTGTAGATTGTTTGAATCATCTGCCTTGCCACCAGTAGCTAGGGCCTCCAAGAGCCATCGAGTCCAGCTTGAGGAACCTGTCGATATAAAAGTTGACACCCTTGTCATCCGCTTCTTGAATTTTATCAGGTATGCCAGCTTCGCAGTTTCAATAATTTTTGCCTCAGCCTTGAACATCTAAAACCCTTTCCTCAGCATCTCTGACAACTGTGTTCAGGCGGCATTTTCTTTCTCCGCCTCATCTTCTTCATCTTTTTCCTGCCTCTCTTTCTCCATTAATTTTTGCTCAGCAGCTAACTTGCTCTCAGCATCCAGCCGGGACTGTTTCTCCCTCTCTAGCTTAGCTTGGTGGCTCAAGTTGTCCTTTTGCAGACGAGCCACCTTATCCTGAAGGGTAGCGACAGTCCGCAAGCTGTCCCTGGCAGCTATGCAGCTCTGGGAAAGCTGGCGAGGCAATGAAAATCATAAGTATAAGCGGCAGTAATCATTTTCTTAATCTAAAGTAGGTCAAAAGACGTTACTAACCTGCAGGGATAGCTGAACAGCATGGTTCAGGATGACCTCAGGGTCCTGTCCCTTTAACCTCTTTTGTGCAGCTGGGAATACGAGCTTGTCAGCTGCAGGCCAGATCCCACCTTCTAGACCTTCTTCAGCTAGAAAGTCAGCAGGAAAGCTTACAAGGACTTCATCTCTAGGAGAGTCAGTCGTGATGTCAATGGTGGTTGGGATGGTGGATGAGCGTAGGTGCTTGCGAGGACCCTCTCAACCTGAGTTTGCCCAGAAGAGGCGCTGATCTCTTCCTATTCTTCAGCCTATCCATAGCATGTTCATCAGATAAATTGCTAGACCTCGCTGGAGCTGCATGGATAAGGAAAACCTAGTTGGCCTAATATCCAAGAATTATAAGCAAAGCAAACCTTCACAAAAACGAAATTACCTGTTGACATTGAGTTGGTGCGAGAAGAAGCCTTAGATCCAAGGTAAAACTTCAGCAGGAGCTGTGAAGGTGCGTTCCTCAACAGGGAAATTAAGCAATTCCGGTAGCCTCTCAGCTTGTTCAGGAATCTGGGAGATAATAGGGCCAAGACCTGCAAGGGAAACAAGGTAAGAACCTAGTTAATTCATTTTTAGGAACAAAGCACAAATTGAACAGTTAGGTACCTTTAGTAGACCAACCCCCAACTAGAGGGCCCCCAGCTTCGCCCAGCGAATCTTTCACTACAAAGAAATACCTAGTCTTCCAAATGGAATCTGATGCAATTGTACCTTCTATTAATGGGGGAAGGGAGCCTTAGCCCTAAAAGTAATGAAACCCTTGCCCGATTTTCTAACGCTATAGGCAGTCAATAGTTCGTTTAAGAGAAAGGATTATGCCATGTCTTAGTTAGGGCTTCTAAGGTTAGGCAGGTTTTCCAAAAAGCTGGCATCAGCTGGCCAGGAGAAAGGTGCAAGACTTCCATGAAAGATCTAGTGAGGGGGGAAAAGGCTAATTGTATCCTAGGTAAAAAGGGTGCTCGTAGTAGCAAATGTAATCTTCAGGGCAGGTTTCGGGCCTGCATGTGGGAGTAGGAGGATAATCTGAGCACTTTCAGGGAAACCCCCCAGAACTTTGAGCACCTCAATATCTCTCTCAGTAACAGACGAAGCTACGTCATCTATAGCTCTACCCATTAGAAAAGAAGAAAAGATCTACAGAATTCTTGAGGAGGAAAGAAAGAGAAAGAAGCTTTACCTGAGAAGAAGATGAATTCGCTAGAAAATAAAGTGAAGCTCAGGAAAAGAGGAAGAGTCCTTTAAATACTGGTAGCTCAACGGTAGTTTGGGCTAACGGATAAAAATTTAATGATGCGTAAAAAAATCTTTTAGCTGTTGATAAGTAATCAATTATCTGATGAATTTTTTCTCTTCCCAAGAAAATTATCTTTTCAGCGGTTAAAGAGCTTATCTACTAAGTAAAAGTTTTTATCTTCACACGTTTTAATTCCTCAGATTAAGAGAAAATTTTAAAAAATAAGTTTGTTTAAATCTTAAGTCCTTTTGCTAACAGTTTGTTTTGATTGGTAACTTGCGATTTTAACTCAGCTACGCCTAGGTTGGCATCACAAGTTAGGGGCAATTGTTATGTCCTAAAAATTTCCTAAGCTGAACCTGCAGGTTATGCATCTGTCCCAGCTAGAGATTATCAGGTAGCAGCTACAGCAAGCAGAGACGAAGGGAGCTGAATAAATTCGGTTGAAAGAACATTGGATACTGATCAAGACCAAGTCAAAATAAGTGACGTTAAGCCAAAGAAATAGGAGGAAGTGGTTAGCCAGCAGAAGAAGAGATCTCCCTAGATTCTAGGAGTTGTGGCACCTTCTAGGGAAGTTAGTTATGCAACGTTCAAATAAGGAGTAACGTTATACAATTGTATTAGTATAAATAGAAGGGAATAACACTCTGTAAAAATAAGTCTTTACATTGTCTTACTTACATTCTTTCTCTCTTCTACATTTACAATATTCTCAAGTGTATTTAGTACAAGCTCTAAGCTGCTAGCTGCTAGCTATAAGTTGTAATCTTCTCAAATAGTGGATTGGTGGACTCAATTCCACCCGCGGTTTTTACCCTCTTCCTGGGGTTTTCCGCGTCACCATTTCTTGGTGTCTTTGCCTCTTCTTTGCATTTTCTTTTAATTCCGTAGCTAGCATCTTTTGTCGTTTGTAGCTGCATCTCCATTAGCTGTAGATCCTCAGCTAAGTTCTGCCTGATCAGAATTTGGCATAAACAGGCACTATTCATCCAATAGACTTTGACCACTAATTGTTATTTATACATAAGAAAAAATATAGTCATGTGGGATCTTGTTTGATTCGTCACGGTATACACTTTCCAAATATATATTTTTTATAATTTTTACTTTTATACAATTGGAGATATTATCAGTCAAAGTTGTGTCTCGACAAATGTGAAAAGTCCAATGTTACATCTAAGAAAAATGGAGGGAGTAATATATTAGTTTTTTTAGTTTCAATATGTAATACTCCCTCCGTCCCAAAATATAGTTCCCATTTCCTTTTTTTCACAGTAATTTATGCAAGTAGAATATAAGAGGGATAGTAAAGATTTTTTGTTTATTTAAATGAATGTTGTATGGGAAAAGATGATTTTAGGAGAGAGAGTGGAGAATAATTGGTGAAAGAGCATTCATTGTAACATTTTGGTTGAATAAATAAAGGAAAAAACAAAATTCAAGAAACAAATAAATAATGGGACACGATTTTTCTAGACAAATTACGGGAAAATGTAGAACTAAATATGAAAATGGGAACTATATTTTGGGACACCCAAAATGGAAATGGGAACTATATTTTGGGACGGAGGGAGTAGACTAATAGTTGTGAATCAATATGCAATATCTATGAGTAAACGCACAGCAAATAAGATGCATTCTTAGATGTCAAAAAAAAAAAAAAGTAAGATGCATTCGTTTTTCTTTTCTTTTTTTGCTTTTGGCATTGAACAAACTATATGTATTATTCATTGCTCAGTTTCGGAAGGAGATTATTATGTGTGTTATATGTATAACCTTTGTTTAATATTATGATAACCACTTTTCTTTCCAATGTTATGTAATATAAAAAGAACGGTTTTTTCACCAAATACCCCAGACAAATAAATTTATTCACCAAATACCCTAATTTTTTTCAAAATTCACCAGATACCCCTAACTTTTTAAAAAATTCACCAGATACCCCAAAATTTTTAAAAAATGACAAATAACGCCCTTAACGACTAACGGCGGTTAACTCCGTTGGTCATTAGTGTTAATTAACCCTAAAAAACTCTAAAAAACCTAACTAACCTAACCCCCTCTCTCTCCTCTAACCCACCACCCCCCCAACAACCCCCGCCCCACCACCCAGCCCCCCTCCCCTCCCCCTCGCCGGCAACCCATCTCCCTCTCCGGCAACCCCCTCCCCCTCGCGCCGCCTTTCCGGCAGCCACCTCCCCCTCCCTCACTCTCGTTGCGCCTCCCCTCCCCCTCCTTCCTTCCTTCGCGCTCTTCTTCCGGCAGCCCCCTCCTTCCTTCCTTCGTGCTCCTCTTTCCGGCAGCCCCCTCCCCCTCCCTCACTCTCGCCGGCCCGCCGCTGCTGCTATTGTTTTCGTTGCTGTTGTTTCTGCTGCGATGAGAGTGAGGGAGAGGGAGGGGGCTGCCGGAAAGAGGAGCGCGAAGGAAGGAAGGAGGGGGAGGGGAGGCGCGACGAGAGTGAGGGAGGGGGGGCTGCAGGAAAGGCGGCGCGAGGGGGAGGGGGTTGCCGGCGAGGGGGAGGGGAGGGGGAGGGGTGGGGCTGGGTTGGGTGTGGGTCTAGGGTTTGGGGGTTAGGGGTTGGGGTCAGGGGCGGATCCAAGATTTCGAATTTGGTGGGGCACCAAATTATAAAAGAAAAATCATAATATCATATTTTAAAACAATGCAACACTTTAATTTTCACAACCTTAATAAATAATATTAAGTATTCAATACTTCCTCCATTTTTAGTATATTTAACATATTGACTTTCACATTCATCAACAGATGCAACTTTTATTTCAATTTGTTACTAAAGTTTATAAGAAGTTGATATAAATTTATTTAATGTAAATAGAAATCAAAACAAAATTTTAAATAGTAAAATTTATTTTTAAATATTTGCAAATAAATCTTGGTCATAATTAATATATTTGAATAATGTCGAAAGTCAAATTGCTGCATTTGTTTGTAAATGAAAGAAAAAGTAATCGTTATATCACAAAAAAAATGGTTAAAATTAGAGCTAGAATTCAGGGAGATGGATACTATTTAAAATATGAAATGAAGATCCAAAATGGAGAAGAAAAAAAATGCTATAATTGAGAAGAGAAAGAGTAAGAAGTAAAAAAGAAAAAAAAAAGATTGGGTAAATCGGTGAAGTTTAGTTTTGTAAAGTCTATGTATAAACAATTTTGAATCGATCATGATTTATGTTTTTCTAAATTTCCGAAATTAATATCCTATACTTGAGTTTTGATGTTTGATTCTTGCGAGTTAGAGTCAATTTATCCTCCTAAATCTTTATAAATTTCCTTGTAACAACATTAATAAATGTCTTTTTTTGCATGCAGAATACGCATATACAAGAGGGTGTTTGGTATAGAAAAAATTAATGTAGGAAACGGATTCAAACAAGTGTTTCCATTTCTAATTGTTTGGTAGGAGTATTTAGTAACAAATACCGTTTCCGGAGGGATTCACAATCTCCCCATTTGTTACCCTTTTCAAATTAGTGGAAACAAATCATGTTTCCTTCATCAATCATAAACCTCTCAATTGTTTCCGTTCCATTAGGATACCAAACAACTATTAAAAGTTACAATTATTATTTTCATTTCCCCTCCTTATCCAAATCCTTTCCATTTCGTTTCCATTAATCATACAAAACGCCTCCTAAGAGTGTTTTTCTCAACCTCTGGCTCTTGATACCATGTTAAATTTAGGTTAATGTTATGTGTGTCCATCTCATTCATCAATCAAGTATATATATACATACTGCATCTAGAGTCCTATTAGGGATAACATGTTATCCCTCAAGTCCTATTAGGGATAACATCCTATTAGCACTACCACCACCACCTCCACCACCTCCATCACCACCACCAGCACTACCACCACCACCACCAGCAACACTACCACCAACACCTCCACCACCTCCATCACCACCACCAGCACTACCTCCACCACCTCCACCACCTCCATCACCATCACCAGCCCTATCATCACCACCTCCACCACCACCGTCAACCACCACCGTCAACCACTACCACCACCACTACCACCACTACTACCACCACCTCACCTCCACCGTCAACCACTACCACCATCACTACCACCACTACTACCACCACTACAACCACTTCACCTCCACCACCACCTCCATCAACATCACCACCACCATCTCCAGCACCATCTCCACCTCCACCTCTACAACCTTCTTACATTGAGAAGTTAAAGACTGCACTTAATGGCGCTATGTTAACTTTTACAGTTGCCGCAGTAATCATATCCTGATTTTCACACAAGAAAGAAGTACTTTTTGTCTGGGCGTTTATTTTAATAGGCGTTAAGTGCATTTTTTTCCTTCGTTAGAGAGTTTACGATTGGCGTTATGTTTACATTAATGCGGTGGAGTTTAATGCAGTGGACTTTATTGTGAATTAGTAAAGAAATGTAGAATGAAAACTTTAGAGATAATTCTCATTCATCATAGAGAGAAAACAGAAATCTCAGCTTACAAGATATTAGGGAAATATCATAATGCCTTTGCAATGTTCACAAACTTTCTCATACTTCTCTCTTTTCCAGTTTCTTTTGCCTTGAAATTTTTGCATTCCAGCCTGATTGAATTTTTGTGCTGCCATAGCACCAGGGGTTACAATTGGCGCTATGTTGACGTTAATGCGGTGGACTTTATTGTGAATTAGCAAAGAAATGTAGAATGAAAACTTTAGAGAGAATTCTCATTCATCATATAGAGAAAACAGAAATCTCAGCGTACAAGATATTAGGGAAATATCAGAATGCCTTTGCAATGTTCACAAACTTTCTCATACTTCTCTCTTTTCCAGTCTCTTTTGCCTTGAAATTTTTGCATTCCAGTTGACATTCCAGCCTGATTGAATCTTTGTGCTGCCATAGCACCAGGGGCGGATCCAAGATTTCGAATTTGGTGGGGCACCAAATTACAAAAGAAAAATCATAATATCATATTTTAAAACAATGCAACACTTTAATTTTCACAACCTTAATAAATAATATTAAGTATTCAATACTATCTCCATTTTTAGTATATTTAACATATTAACTTTCACATTCATCAACAAATGCAACTTTTATTTCAATTTGTTACTAAGGTTTATAAGAAGATTAAAATTTATTTTTAAATATTTGCAAATAAATCTTGGTCATAATTAATATATTTGAATAATGTCGAAAGTCAAATTGCTAAAAGAAAAGCAAAAAGTGCGGGTAGGGGAAGTCGAACCTGGGTGGGCGGCAACAACAATTACAATATTACATGTTACTAAGAGAAGCACTGGACCAAGTTGCATTATATGTTATTTTCTGCGCGCGTTTTAATTTTAACCTATTGTAAAAATCTGCTTGACCGTGTTAAAAGCAAAAAGAATCCGATTTTTTTTGGTGGGGCACGTGCCACCCATAACCCTTAATAGGTCCGCCCCTGGTTGGGGTTGGGTTAGGAAGAGTTAATTAGGTTAATTAGGGCTAATTAGGTTGATTTAGGGCTAATTAAGTTGACTTATGGCAAACTTGTAATTATATAGGCTAACGGAGCACTAACATCTGTTAATAGTAAGGGTATCTGATGAATTATTTTAAAAGTTAGGGGTATTTGGTGAATTTTGAAAAAAATTGAGGTATTTGGTAAATAAATTTATTTGTCAGGGATATTTGGTGAAAAGACCGTAAAAAGAAAGTCAAATGATTGTTCAATTATCCTGTTACAAGATCCTAATTCCTACATGAAGTAACTAACAAACAACGTGGTCATCAAGCCACGTTTCAACAAAAAGAAAATATCCAGGCCAGTAGCCCATTGCAAAATTCTACCAGTAGTAAAATTGTTTGAAGGATATGTTCTTAGACGTTCCGGCAATTACTAAATGTAAATAGGATAAAAATTATGAAGATAATAAAGTTAATTATTTTAGTTATCGTATTTTCTTGCTAGAGAATAAATATGATTAATTAGACAGTATTGATTTGGTCTATAACTAAAATATATCAATCCTATGAGATCATATATTGTAGGACAAGTTGGACAAAGCAATTCAAATCCGACCATATAGGATTAGGGTTGGCCGGGTATAGGTGGGATAGGAGGAGAATTAATCATCCTAACTTGCCTATGACTCTTCTATTATATATAAGATATAATATTAGGAATTAGGTGATTAATTCGTTAGCAATTTCTTTCACATAAAGAGAGGTAGTGAACCCTAATATTCCTCCCTAACCGGCGCCTATACCACCAAAAGCAAGGGATCTTTTCTTTTCCATTCTAGCAAACGTTGGTGTTCAATTGGTGCTCGTGGACTGATTAGAGGAGCAATACTTGGGGCTCTCAGATCTTCGAAACTTACATACAATAGGGAAATCACACTACAAAGGATTTATATCTAGTCCTTATTGATTCATGTGTTTGATTATGTTTACGATACTACGATGCTATGAAATTGAATTCCGCTATATATGCATCTATATGTTCCTACATTGTTGTTTTGAGAATTCCTATTTGTGCGAAAGGAATTATATGAGTTTAGAAGAATGACTAGAAAAGGGCTAGTATATAAGTTTATAAATTGTTGTTTGGTTGTCAATTTGTTTTATGATATGAACTTCGACTAATCTAATTAAGTAGTTTTACACTTTACAGTCAAATATCTACATCCTCCATTTAGTTTTGTTCTTTATATCTGGAATCTTAACACTACTGCAATTCATAAATTATTAGAATAGACAATTTAATTCTAACATATATAAGATTAGACAAATCTACATTCTCCTAACAAGCTCACTTCATCTCCAACCCAACACTATCTATATACATCTCACACCGACTTAGTCATGAGAATGACTGAGTTATGACTTATGAGGACAATTATTATTTTCCAAAATCGTATTTATCTATTGGGATAAAAATCCAATACTCTCTCCTTTTCCAAATGTAAGGCATGAATGATTTACAAAAAATGCTTTGATCACAAATATCTCTTATAGTATAACGAAACAAATTAGAAAAAATTATATCATAGATTTGTCTTGAAAAATTCTACACTAATATAATTTTCTTATAATTTTTATCAACATAAACTGGTAGTAACTAGCAATCAAAGTTCGACCTTAAATATTATGTCTACCTCATATTTTGAGATATATCATGATATGGAGTATCTCTTTTACATCTTCCTTTAGAGAAAACAGTTAAAGCTATTTCATACAAAAGTTTACCTATGGTTAATTAGCCAGCCACTTGATGACACTCCATAAATTATCATCAGATTGGTGGGTATAATAGATAGTAGTAGCACTTTATGATATTGAAAATCTTGACTTATTGGGAATTCTCACATGCTGCCATTTCAAAAATGTCATAATTTTGTTCTCCACTTTGAGGTTTACAATTTGAAGAGAGAGAGGGGAAAGGAGGTTGGTAGACTCAAATCAAAATTATGTTAGGAAGTCAAATGACTAGCTATCTTATAACAGGCTGAGGCATGCTTGTATTATACAGCAGCCTTCAGGAAAACAAAGATTGTTGAAGTGGGTCTGCCTGTCATATCCCTAAAAACTTCTTTTATGGCAACACACTACTATTACGAGCAATGATATTCCCATACCGGATATGTGTCAATATCATGGTATTTATGTAATTTTGATGACAAAAGTAATATTAAAAAAATATAATTTTTTTGTTTTTTTTTATTTTTTTTGGAGGGGCTTGTTAGTTGAAATCTTATATCATATCCTAACAATATCTTATCATATCAGTTAGCTATTAAATCATATCTGAGCTACATCCAATCATATCAAGTATCTGGTATGGGAAAAGTTTCCCCATACCGAATATGGGAGTATACTTTCTCCTACTATTATTACTAGTTGCTGTTTTTTCTTTCTGATTCTTTCAATTTTTCCTGTTGCATTTACTTTTGATTGGCCCCCTTGTTGCATTTACTTCATTTGTCTTAGTGCTATGCAGCATAATCTTGTAGACTTAAATTTTGTGGAGTATTATTTCAACATTTTTTATAATGACCTTTTTGGATTATTAGTCAATTAGTCATTAGTACCAATTATAAAAGAAAAACTGGTATCTCAATCATGTTATTATTTTTGCTAGCTTTAATATAATTAGAAGATTGTGTAAACTGAGTCTCCTACCATAGGATGGAATAATGTTCTAGGGGTGAGTTTTAATTTATTCTATTTTGAACTTATTTTAACTTAAGAGAATCTATTGAAACTAATAGAAAATAATTATAATAATACCATAATTATATCAAAGGATTATAAGGGGATTATGACATACTTATGTAGTTCTAAGCATAGTAAATTAGCACAATGTATAACTCAACAACACAAACTGGACACATGACCGAATTGCATAAATAGGTCGACATGAATATAACTTGTTAAATAAGGTGAATTAGTACTACTGTTGGAATTTTTAACTCAAAATTTTCGTTATTTTACCCACTTAAATTAAATATATCAAAAACATTAGCATACTAGCACAGTTTAAAGGTATGAGCTAGCATAATTTAAATAAATTGATATATATAATATATATATACTAAACTAATGGTTAGTTACACATGAATTGCTAGAATGGTATAGCAAAATCGAACAAATTAAGTTTCTTGATGATCTTAACTTAGATAGGTAAGATATGTTGATCCGCTTTACCGTTTAATGGAACAAGTTCAACTTTTTGGCCCTTTGATAGAATATTTGGGGTTATGGACGATATTTTCAACACATTTATCATCTAACAGAATTACAAATATGACAAGAATAAGATACGACCTATTCGACAATACTGGTTTCACATGATAGAATTAGAGTAACTTCACCCGTAGTTTATCTTGTAAAAGACTTTCTATTTTTAAATTAATTAAAATTAGATAATGGTAAACCCAATATTAAAAAGAGAATTAGTCCAATAATAATTAGGTTAATTTCTTTCGGTGACTAGTTTAATCTATTTAATAACTAGGTCTACTTTTATATTAAAATTAGACCGTCTCTTTTGATAATTTTTGCTTCACACGTACTTCCATATAACAAATACTCATATTTATAGATAACAAGGTATCAGTCTGTAAAGTTACACTTCTTCCATCTTAAATGCTTGCATCATTTTTGTAAATTGGAAATTGTATATTACTTCTATCATTTTCTAAATTGGTAATATGTTTTCTCTATCTTTCACCAAACACATGAGGTCTCTCTTTTTTTTTTTCTAAATAATCATGATCATGCTATATAATGCAAGTATAAGAAATAAAAGAGGAGGTAAGTACTTAAAATTTCAATAACCTAAAGATAGGGATGGTTAACCGATCGGTCAAGTCGGGGTCGAGTTCAAGTAGATAATAATGAGGATTGAACATGTTTCAACCTAAACCAAATCCATTTATTAAATGGGATAAAAAAATTCATTCCTAACCTAACCTATTTATCAAACAGGTAACTTACCATTTAATCAATTTGTATATTTCTTAATTCTTACTATTAAATTTTAATTAAAACTAATTGTTTTTCAATAATAAATTTACTTAAAAGTATACATAATTTAAGTTTATTTTTCAGTAATCATTATGTTCTACAATTAGTAGTTAAATTTTTACTTATTTCAACACAACTTTTTATGAAATATATATGCAAATGAATTAAACAGGTCAAAATTGGTTTTGTGCGGGATGAAAATGCAAACCTCAACCTTGACCCATTTAAATTAAGGGGTAAGCATATATGTCAATCCATCTACTTAAATGAGTTGAAAATCTCTATCATAACCCGCTAGATTTGGATTAGGTTCGGATCGAATTAGTATGTCGGGTTTATTCCAAGCTCTACCTAGTTACAAAATATTCCTGGTTAAAAAAATTATTGGAAAAAGTCGGATTCAGCAATCGGGCTTCGATCACGCGCAGGAGTGGGGACACACATTTGCGATTACTTTGGGGCCCGCATGCTTACACGCGAGAAGCGGCACGTGCGATTCACACATACAGCTTTTTGAGAGGAAACGCGAGAAACCGTTTTATTATGTTAAATCAAGCTCCACCAAAGATGTCACACTTTGGGGAAAAGAGTGCATACAAATACGTTCACTATGGAAGTTCACTTCCCATCTCGCTACTAAGTGAGCAACGGTATTCCCCGCTCTTCTAACATGGCTACATCGAAACTCTTCAAAACCCTCACTAAGGGTAATTACATCAGATATTAAAGAAAAGAATGGGGCGTAGCCTCGCTCCTTTCCTCTCACGGCCGAGATAATTGTCATAGCATCACCTTCCAGCCACACCTTCGGATATTGCATTCGACGAGCCATCATCACCCCGAAACGAGCTGCCGCAGCTTCAGCGAGTCTAGCATCCCATTCCACATTCATCCTTGTGGCAGCAGCCATCAATAATGTACCTGCGCTATCTCTGAAGACAGCCCCCAACCCCACTACTCTATTGGGTCCAACATATGCATCCACATTCACCTTGACCCAGCCCACATCCGGCTTGTGCCAACCCACGCTCGATGGAATGCCGGACTGCAGCCGGCCCGGACAGCTTGTGTTCGCAGCATGCTCGCACCAGTCCCTAACCATTTTACAATAACCAGTCGCCACATGTGATGGGGAAGGTGGAGTGAGTTCAAAGATCTCGTGGTTACGGCACGTCCATGCTGCCCACGCTAGAGTAGAGAAAATGCGTAGGTCTTCCTTACTCAGCATAGTTATCATCCATCGAAACAACTCCGCAAACGAATCATGGGGGGCAGCTTGTATCTCATCCCTAAACCGGCTATGTCTCCACATCTCAACCGCATGTTTACAATAGAATAGGGAGTGAATAATAGTTTCTATCCCACCACAAATTTGACACAAGTTATCAGGAGTTATATGTCTGTAGAAAAGACGTTCCTTCACTGCAAGGCTACCTTTGCACGCTCTCCACACAAAATGTTTCAACTTATTCGGGCCCTCAATCGCCCAAACGTGCTTCCAGAGATCCATTTCAATCAACCCCGCCCCCCACTGCCATGCCCGTGTTTTACCCAGCCTGCCCATCCAATAACCTGACTTCACCTCGTATACTCCAGTTTTACTCGGCCACCAAAATTTATCGTCACGAGGCCAGAACTTTGAGAGTGGAATATTGAGTACTCGGTCTGCATCAGCCTCCACCATTTGTTCACGCACCTTCGCCTCATTCCACCACCCCAACTCGTGGTCTATGAGCTCACTCACGAGGATATGCGGCTCAGCAGCAGCCGTGGGTGTGGGCACTTTATTCGCATCATCATCAGCCAGCCACGCCTCATCCCAAACTTTAATACTCACACCATTGCCCACCCGCCATCGTAGCCCTTCTAGCAACAATGATTTCGCACCCCAAATGCTTCTCCATGAGTAACTAGGATCAAAACCTCTATGAGCCGTCAAAAATTCATCATGTTTAAAATAACGAGCTTTAAAAACTTTGTATAATAACGAATGAGGATTCTCAAATAATCTCCAGCATTGTTTTGCAAGCATAGCTTGGTTAAAACATTTAAGATCCCGAAATCCCATTCCTCCCATTGCCTTAGGCAAACATAGTGATTCCCAGTTATGCCAGTGCATTTTCTTTTCAACATCATTAGAGCCCCACCAAAATTTCGCAAACAAAGCATGAATTTCATCAATTAGACCATCAGGGAGACGGAATATACTCATCATGTACGTTGGGATAGCTTGAGCCACAGCTTTGATTAACACTTCTTTCCCGGGCCGGGACAACAACTTTTCCTTCCACCCAGTCAATTTCTTCCATATTCGCTCTTTAAGGCATGCAAAAACCGCTTTTTTAGACCGGCCTATAATTGTCGGCAACCCCAGATATTTTTCATGACGATCAACTTCTCTAACCCCCAATGTATCGACAATCTCTTCCCGTCGCGCCACTGAGACTTTCTTACTAAAAGCCACGTCCGTCTTACTTAAATTTACTTTCTGTCCTGAGGCTCTCTCATATAACTTGATAATATCTGCAATCTGAGAACATTCCCGCAAATTAGCTCGAGCAAATAAAATGCTGTCGTCTGCAAAAAATAGTGAGATATTCTCGGGGCTCCACGACAAATGCGCACTCCATGGATAGCTCGTTCCCTTGCTGCCTTATCAAGTAACATAGAAAAAGCATCTGCACACAGTAGAAATAAGTATGGGGAAATAGGGTCACCCTGCCGTAAACCTCTGCCCGGAACAACATGGCCACACACTGTATTATTAAGTTTGAAAGAAAATGAGACACTTTGCAGGCACCACATTATTTTCTGAATCCATCCAACATCAAAGCCAAATTTTAACATCACCTTCTCCAGAAAACTCCACTCTACCCGATCATAAGCCTTACTCATGTCCAACTTCAAAGCCACCGTACCATCTTTGCCCTCACCCTTCCGTTTCATATAGTGAAATATCTCAAAAGCAATAAGAGCATTATCCGTAATCAAACGCTTAGGGACAAAAGCACTCTGATTAATAGATATCAACGACTCCAGACACTTTTTCAATTTGTTTGCCATGGTTTTCGACACAATTTTATAAATAACATTACACAAACTTATCGGGCGGAATTCCGTCATGTACTTCGGGTTAGCACACTTAGGAATAAGAACAATGCACGTTTGGTTTACCCCAGCTAACTCCAACTCGCCTCGCCACCATTTTTGCACAAAATTTATAACATCAATACCAACCACATGCCAAAATTTCTGAAAAAAAAGCGTGCATACCATCAACTCCAGGGGCCTTGTTTGGATGCATCTCAAATAGTGCAGCTTTAATTTCCTCCCCATTCGGCTCATTTAACAAATCTTGGTTCATCCTCGACGTAACCTTAGGCTCAATTCCCGCCACAGCAGCCTCCATCTCACACGGGTTACCTGCAGCAAATAATTCATCAAAGTATTGAGTGATGATACCCTCTAACTCCTCCTTAGAGGTACGCCACACACCATCCCGATCGAAAAGGCCTTTTATTGAGTTCCTCTTTCTCCGCTGGCTCGCCTTATGGTGGAAGTAAGATGTATTTCTGTCACCATCACGGAGCTCATTAGCCCGAGCTCGCGCATGCCAATACGATTCTTTTAGATTATACAGTTCGTCCAGCTCACTAGCAATAGCACGACATTGTTGTAGAATGAAACCATCTGGTGGTTTAGCTTGAAGGTTATGGAGTCTACGCTCCGCATCTTTTATTCGTTTTTGCACGTCCCCAAAAGTAGTTTTGGCCCAGGTGGCCAACGATCCCGCAACATGTTCTACTCTCGCCATAATATCCTCCGTAACCTGCGCCTTCCACGCCCTCGACACCACCTGCTCGCACTCCACTTTCGAGAGCCAAAGAGACTCAAAGCGGAATAATTTACCCTTCGCATATCTCGTTTTATCCTTCCCAAACTTCAACAATATTGGTGCATGGTCCGACTTAAAAATCGGATAGTGAAGCACCTCCCTATATGGAAACATAGTACACCATTCATTGTTTGCTAGATATCTATCAAGCCGTTCCTTCACAAGGGTGTCCATCGAAATACCACGCTGCCATGTATAAATACTGCCCTTATATCCCAAATCAAGTAACCGACAATCATCGATCGTAGTTCGGAAGGCATCCATTTGTCTCTCTCCACGAACAGCCCCCCAAATTTCTCCGTTAAGCTTACAATCTCGTTGAAATCGCCAAATACAACCGTAGGTGTATGATTACCCACACATATTTGGCGCATCAACTCCCAAGTATAATGTTTATTGGACGCTTCCGGCCATCCATAAATCCCCACAGCACGCCATACCAAAGCATCATTTTCATCGCAAATATCCACTACAAAGTGATGAGCAGAGAAGGAGCGAATGATAGCATTGACATACAGCTTGATTGTGGAGGATAGCTAAAACATCATGATTTTAAAATAAAGAAAAGAAAAAAAAAAAAGACATTACGTTATGAGTGATGGGAATGAGGGAGACAAAGTGATTTCTTCTCTATAATTATTTGTGGCCCCATATCATCTTCATGGCTTTTTGAGAGAGGTCTTCAACAAATTTAACTTACTCACTTCTTCTTCAACAATATTCTTCTTTTTTTAATATTTGGTTCTTATGGACTATAAACTATGTAAAGGATAACATTGTCATTTGTCAAAATATATACTTCCTCCGTTTCTAAATAAGTGCAACATTTGCATAGTGTTTACTATTCACAGTTTAAACTTTAATTAGCTTTGGTGATTTACATTTTAGGAAAAACATAGTCATGTGGGATCTTGTTAGATTCGTCTGAATGTGAATTTTTTTAATATCAACTTTTTATAATTTTTAGTTATTGATAATTGAAGATATTAATGGTTAAAATAATGCATTGGCAAACGTGAAAACAAGAAGTGTTGCACTTATTTAGAAACAGAGGAAGTATAACGAATTTATTTGTAAGAAAATTCAATGTAGGAACATGTATACTACTTTCAATGTTTGTTTTTACTTGTAACGGTTTGACTTTTATACTATTTACAAATTTCACTTAGTTTATTTTTGGTGATTTATAGTTTAGGAAAAACATATTCGTGTGGGATCTTGTCAGATTCGTCCCAATGCGAATTTTTCAAATATCTATTTTTTATAACTCTTTGATTATTGTTAAGTAAAGATATTTATCGTTGAGGTTATGCATTGACAAGTATGAAAACCAAACAATTGCAAATAAAAAGAAACAAATAAAATATTTTTTTTGGATAGGAACATACTAGGGTATAAGTTATTTGGTTAAAAATCGAAAACCGAACCAAACTAAACCAAATTAATAATTTGGTGTGGTTATTTCAAAATTTGGTTTGGTTTGGTTTGGATTGGAAAATTTTCATTTTTTCGGTTTTCGATTTGGTTCAATTTTTATTTTTAAAAAAAGAAAAAACCAAACCACACCGAAGTTTGTCTATCCTATATGAGTTCTGATGTTTTTATCAATTATCTTTAGTTCTCGTACTTCAATTTTAAGCTTTAGTTGTGATTTGAAGTAATTCTTCTATGTTTGATTATTTGAAACTTCATAATTTTCGTTTTATTTGTAAGATTTGGAAAATAATTTTTCGCATCATAAAAGAATTTCGATGTCTTTGGTTTGGTTTGGTTTTACCCCCAAAACCAAACCGAAAATCGAACTTACACCTCTAGAATATACTATGTTTTGAAATACAGGAATAACAAATTAAAGAAAATGAAGGGAGAATTTTCTAAAGGTTACCACATTTTTCACCAATAGTAAATACAAAAAAATATTATCATATGAATTAAGTTTATGCTGTTTATGATTTATTTACAGGATATACGTTTTAAGATATTAATTTTCAAAGTTTTAATAGTATATATCTAGATATATCTTTTTATCAATGCAATACTTTTAAAAATGAAGGTCAGTGAGCGTCAGCTAGGGGTGATAATGAGCCTGACAAACTCGTGAGCAGCTCGGGCTCGGCTCGGTCAAAGCTCGACTCGTTGAACCTCGGCTCGAGACTTAAATGAGCCGAGCCGAGCTGGGCAAAGCTCGGCTCGTAAAGCTCATGAACAGCTCGATTATTATTTTATACTAAAACAAAGATTTTATATTAAAAAATTGTTTATACATTAAAAAAATTATTTATATATATTAAAAAATTTATTAAATATTTCTTTTAAGATGTTAACTAAGGTATTTAATAGAAAAAAGATAAAAATAAAAGGTAAAAACAATTAAAAAGAAAAAGAAAACAAAAAAATTATATTAAGCCTAAACGAGCTCACGAGCCGAGCTTAAACGAGCTCACGAGCCTTGCCTAAACGAGCTCACGAGCCGAGCTCGAGCCGCAAATTCTAATCACGAGCTCGAGGCGAGCTCAACTCCCCCATGCTCGGCGAGCTTGCGAGCCGAGTACTATTCGGGCTCGACTCGCTCGATAAGGCACCATTAGCGTCAGCTATTAACATATCCAAGGAAGTTATGTACTCCTTATTAGAGTATCAAAGTATGTGGTTGGTGTTTTGCCATACTTAACTATGACTCGTCTAGATATTGTTTATGCTATTAATATGGTGTCTTAGTTTATGCATGTTATTCATACTACTCACCTACATGTTGTGAAAAGAATTTTCAGGTATATGCAAGGCACCTTGACTTTTGGTCTCTTTTTGCATAACAGCAGTTCTCCTACTATTGTTATTGCCTATTATGATGCAGATTGGCGGGTTGTCTAGATACTCATCGTTCTACTATGCTGTATTTCTTGGGAAAGAATTTGATTTCCTGGCGCTCGAAAAAGCAACCCTCTGTTTCCAAATCCTCCACTGAAGCTGAATATAAGGTAGTTGCATATACTGCTGCAGAAACTATTTGGGTTCGACAACTTCTTACCGATCTTAGTTACTTCCTTCGAAAACCTATCATATTATATTGTGATAATGTCTCTGCTACATATCTCACTGTTAATCTGGTTCATCATGATCGAAACAAGCACATTGATGTTGACTACCATTTTGTTTGTGAGATGGTTGCAAAAGGAAGTCTTATGATTCGTCATGTTCCTACTCAGCCGCAGGTTGTTGATATCTTTACCAAAGGCCTATGTACTGATTTGTTTACTAACCATAGTTCCAATCTATCTGTTATTTCACCTCGTAAAGATTGAGACGCTGTATTAAAATTATGTTGTATGTAAAAGTAGGGTTGGCAAAAGTTGACCCATTTGATGAAATAAGCGGGGTTAGGGTTTGGATTTTTGACCCATTTAATTAAATGGCTTGACACGATTAACCCATTTAATTAAACGGGTTAGGATTATGTTGACATTTCCGACCTGAAAATAACATGCTTTGACTTGATCAACTTAAACATATAGAAAATTCTCGAAAAATATATTGATAAATCTAAAATTTAGTTAAAATATAGTAAAATATCTCTAAAATATGTCAATATTACTCCAATAAACTCTAAACATACATGCTTTTAGTAGTGAACTTGCTCATTTTGTACTTTAAGAAAATAAATATTTTTCAATACAATGTATTAAATGGGTTAAACGGATTACCTATCCGTTTATTTAATGGCTCGAGCTAGAGTTAAGTTTTTCAACTTGTTTATTAAATGGGTTAAGTTTGGATTGAATGATTTTTGATCCATTATTATCGACTGGAACACGAACCATAAAGGTAAGGATATAGTCAAGTTAACCACATCATCTACTAATCAAGGTCCAAGTGTTATAGATCAACTAAGTTTATTCCTAGCTTTCCAAACTTAGGAATAAACTTAGTTGATCTATAACACTTGGACCTTGATTAGCTAAAGAATTTAGTGCATCTCAGAACCTTAATGTATCAACAACTAGTGTTGCTCATGTGTGTGAAAGTTTTCCCCCCTTATGGGTCCATGTGAATATTGATGCATCCTTTATTGACATTGAAACCAAAATATGCATAGCAGGTGTTATTCGG
Source organism: Beta vulgaris subsp. vulgaris (assembly GCF_026745355.1). Taxonomy (NCBI): domain Eukaryota; kingdom Viridiplantae; phylum Streptophyta; class Magnoliopsida; order Caryophyllales; family Amaranthaceae; genus Beta; species Beta vulgaris. Next base: position 12,177,768 of record NC_079204.1, read on the forward strand.
GATAAACAAGGGCAATGGTGTAGTGAGTTTTATTGGTTGTCATATGCTTCTAATGCTTTACATGCAGAGTTGTTAGCAATTCGCCAGGGTTTACATGTTGCAAGTGAAGAAAATATACACAATTGTCATCTGCACCGATTGCAAGCAAGCGTGGACCTGATTAATAACATTTGGATCATGACGATTTTTATAGTGATATTGTTATGGATTGCAGGGAGCTGTTGCGGTATTTCCACGAGACGAGGTTATTGTTCGTTAGAAGGAAAGATAATCAGGTTGCAGATGCATTATCACATAGATGTAGGAGTGGAGGAAGTGATCTTAATGTAATTCATCATATATCGCCCACCTGACTATTGTATGGAGCTTTTAGACTCGGATTGTAATAGGCTATTTGCCATGACTTCTTAATCTAATGCTATCGCTTGTTCACCAAAAAAAAAAGATTAACTAAGTTCAAGTTTGTCCCCGCTGAATCAAATATCATTGAAACATGAAGTAATGATCTAATATCTACAATGGATGAAGATGTCAAGCTTAGTGACACGACAAGTTCTCTTACGGTCCGTTTGGTAGTTGGTCATAAATGGTGTTAATGGGAATAAATTTGTGTGTAAATTTGTGAAAAATAATTGACATCTCCATCAGGTAATCTAATTTATCCTAAAGTGTCCCTTTCTTTCTTAAATTTTATTCATTCAATCCAAATACTTGTAGGTGGTAATGAGTGGTAATGAAATTTGCTTCCCCTTGGAGACAAAAACAAAAGTTTAGGGGTGAGATTGCTTGCTTATGGAAAAAAAATGCCTCCCCATGGAGATTTTGAGGGTACTTCCCTAATAAAATTACATTTGAAATTCATTTCCATTACCACAATTTATTACTAACTACCAAACGGGCCGTTAATATAAGCATGATCTGATCTGATCTGATCTGATATGATCTGAACTTATTTTTTCCAATCTGATATGATCTGATCTGATCTGATTAGATCTGAAATAAGCAAAAATAAGGTGAACTAAACATAACCATATTCATGGCCAAAAGTTTCATTAAGAAATGACCATCATTGATCATACCACATGTATGATTATCTTAGATTATTTCTTTCTGTTACCATGTCATCTTCTGCAACAAATTAGTAGATATACCAAAATAGTAAGACCATACGCTACTTAGACATGAAGTATAAACTAATTAAAGTACATAACCATGGGATAATGATTGTTTTTGTCTTTACTTAACAACAGCAAGAATACAAACAGGTACGTAAATGGTAATTGCCTATCATGACAAAGTAACCTTTTTACTGAAGTCAAAACATAGAGGAGAAAAAAAAAAAAACAGCATATTCAATTTATGTAAATAATTGTTTACCTAATTACCTCAATAATTATTAATTAGTACACCTTCTTCTAGGGTCATGATCTCAAAGCAATTCACCTGAGAGGTGGGACTTGGGAGGTGCATGGGGGACAAAAAACGCACCTTGTTCATTTCAAATTTCTCGCGCCATTTGATAATCGTGGATTTTTTTATCATTAATGATTAATCCATGTTATACTTCTACACTATAAGCTTAAGATAATTAATGTCTTGAGGTTAGGTAGTGGTATGTCCCTTATAAGTCTAGACTCTAGAGAATGACATGAAAAACCTTTTAGAAGATTGAATTAGACTGATTTAATCATATGGATCAACTTATAAAATCTATTCTATTTAATTATGTGATTTCTTCTTTTTGTTTTTTTCTAAAATGAATTTTTTCTTTCATTTCTGTAATACATATAGATTTAGTATGTCTTCCAAGTTCCAACCTCCAGTCCTACACTTTAGATTGGCCCTATTTTATTCGGCTTATTTTTTTACCTACATAAACTTAGCTAAACTTAAGTTATTTTTTTACCTACATAAACTTAGCTAAACTTAATTAAACTTATTTGACCTTATTTTGCGAGAGTGTCTCAGATCTTATATTTGCTTATTTTTGATAAATAAATTTATCTAAACTTATTAGACCTTATTAGAGCTTATCTAAACTTATCAACTTATTTTTATTTTCAGATAAGAACTGAGAATAAGGTGAATTGAACAGATCTATGATTACTTTTTCTTCTTCTCATATTTCAATTCATAACTCTTGCAGTTGCATGAAGCAACTTTTTTTTGAGGGGAAAAGATCGAATAGTGCATTAAGGTAGGGACATAAAATTCATGAGTACATACGGAGCAACTTCATAGGGAACATGATTCTCCCATCTTTGTTCAACACCAAAAGGCACAAGTCTAGCAAGGTGATGTGCAACACAATTGTCGTCCCTACGCACATGAGACCATTTAACAAAATTAAATATTCTACACAAAGACAAGATATCCTCAAGAATAAAATCAAGGTCGAAAAAGAAGATTGCACCCTTCAAGAGCTTGGAAATAAGAGACTTACAATCCGTCTCAAAAACAACATTCTGATGAGAGTAAGAACGAGCGAACTTGATCGCGAGGCACAATGCTTTTTCCTCCGCGACTTCAATAGGCCACCATGCTCGAACCCTTCTACTAGCCGCCCATAACACTCGCCCTTCTTTGTTCCTTGCCATTACACCCAAACCGACCCACCCATCTTCGCCCTCGGATGCATCCGAATTCACTTTCACCACACCAGCCATGGGAGGCACCCACACCCTTGGAGTGCTGCCCTCAAAAATTACGGCAGCAATACGCTAGGCATAATTCACGTGGTCTGCCAGGGTAGCGAGTTCGACATCCCCTCACTCCCAAACACAACTTGGTTCCTACGAAACCAAACCATCCAAGCCAACACACCTACAACAACGAGCTTCTCGTCACTCACTTCCTTCCAAGCTTCGAAGATTTTCCGCCACTCTCCTCCCCTAAAATCTTGAAGTAATTTAATTTCTTTAAAAAGTAATAATAAGAAGGGTTTCTTCTTTTCAACTTATATACTTCCTCCATTCAATAATAAGTGAAACACTTACTATTTTAGAACATTTCAAAATAAGTGAAACATACCTCAAATGGAAAAAAAAAGTGACAAAATGGCAAGAGTAACCATCATAAACTTGGGTGGTTTGCTTTTCTCTCTCCTCCTTCTGATAATGTAAAGGGTGTTTATGACTTTATAACTTTTGAAAGTGATGTTTATTGAATTTTGTGCCCAATTCTTATGTTTCACTTATTATGGAACGAAGGAAGTATGTTTTCTTTAGAAAAAATAAGATAAGTTCAAAAAGAATTCATGAAAAATAAGTGAAAGTAAATAAAAAGTCACAAGTTCTATATACAGCAAAAAAAGAGGCTAAATACAACACCTAAAATTATGCCTAACTTAATCATGGTTAATTTTATTTTCTTTATTATAATTGGGCTTCAACTATGGAAATTGCTTTAATAAATAATAATAATAACAGCAGTTCGGTGAGTACTCAACTGTTTAATTTCAAATTTATTGTCATATTATTCAAAGTGGTAGGTCACATTTTATATTTTCCGGATTGCGATTATATATACTACAATGGAGAATGGGGTCATTTATCATAGATGACAGGGACGAAGCCACCTTAATCATAGAGGGGTCTATTGACCCCACTTGATTTTAAAATTCTTTGGGTTTTCTCTAACAAAATTTGAGATATTTCATGATTTGTTAGTAATATAAACAAGTTGAACCCACTAGATATACAATATCATTGTGACTTTGACCCCATTAAATATGTTTTTTAGATCCGCCACTTGTCATAGATGACCCTCCAAAGTGGGGTCATTTGTCATAGATGACCCCCCAAAGGGTAAGTTAGTCTTTTAATACATTTTGCTGTATTTAGCCTTTTTTTGCTGTATATAGTACACCCCAATAAAAAAATAGAGAGTGGTTTTGACATCAGGAAAAAAATCCTAAAAAAAAAGACATGTTCAAATTATATTAAAGAAAATTCACCAAATTAAAATTACATAGTTCAGAAAAAAGAAGACGATAAGTTTAGGAAAATAAATTTAAAAATACCAACGGTACATAAGTATGTTTTTTATTAAGCAGGAGGTTTACTCTTACATGTACATTCGCATGTATTTAGAAATATGTTGTTCCTTCTCGAAAGTACTCCATCTAGGTATATATAGTATATTAAGGTGTTTAATATAGATATGTTACCTTTATATTGGGATTTGCTAGAGATTTAATTGTGGAAGGCCATCCTAATTTCACATAAAAACTTGCGACGATTATATTGCAAAACATTGAAAGAGCTATACTACATTATATCTAAAGAGCACTCCTTTTATTTTTGACTATGAACATATAAATTTGCAAAATATTTGAAAACATAGAATAAATGTTGCTGAAGATATTATTCCATAATAAGTTAGCGACAACTTATTTATCCAAAAAGAAAATAAAATTAGTCACTTTATTTACGTTTAACAAACTTCTCTTTTCATTGATTTATGTGTAGGAGTATGTAGCAAACCAAAAGTTGTCTTAGGGCCTGTTCTCTTCGGCATAAAAGAGCTGGACTGAACTGATCTGAACTGAACTGAACTGAAATGAATAGTGATATGTGAGAGTAAAAGTCTTGTCAAGAGCTGAACTGAACTGAACTGAACTGAACTGAATTGAACTGAACTGAAAATAAACTGGGGAGAACAAACCCTTAATTCTTTTTCCTAAATTTTGTTTAATTCTAAATTGAGTGCAAATGACACTTATGGTAATATACTAATCAACAAAACATAAACAAAACATGTCTTAGAACTTTATAATATATGTACTACAATATTTATTCTTTGGGATTAGAGAGGAGGTGATGATGATTTGTCAATGAGATGAGTAAGATTAGGAGATTCCAATTTCCTTAAATAGTAATAATCCCTAAATCCAATGGAGTTATTCCCTAATGTATAGTTCTGACACACCCTGAAGAGATTACTATTTAAATGATGTGGTCCATTTAATTTTCTCTTTTATGTCTATTAATTTCCATCTTAATTAAGGTATATTTTAGTGGAGAAGGAAAAGAATGAAGAAAGAAAAAGAGGAAGATAAATTACTTAAAAGAGAAGTAGAGGAATAATGGGTGGGAACTTGAAATTTGCTTTCTCGGATCCTGCGTGAAACAATTGTCACAATTACATACCCATCAAAATTGATGGCCAAAGATAAAGGAAACCAAGGAATGATGAAAAGAGAAGAGCAAAAGAAAAGGGGGACAGATTGACAAGAAAGAAATAAATCCAATACTCACTGTTGATGCACATCAAACAAAAACTCAATTACTCTCTACAAAGATAGATACAGGTAAGAAGCAAAACCAAAAAGAAAAAAGAAAAATCTATATTAATATATTAAAAGGTATTTCTAAGCAAGAAATCACATTACTTGGCGTTATCCCTTAGAGTTTTTACATAAAGTAAACACGCATACAATAATAAAAAAAATACAAATAAAAAATGCATTTTATAAGATTTGATCCTATAATTTCAAGGTTATATACTAAAATCTTAACCACCAGACCAAGTAAATTTTGGTGTTATATTTTTAAAGTAATTAAAATGTTAATGAATGAAAATTATAATTACCTGGGGGAATCATCCGGGCCTGAAAACTAGTTTTTCCTTAAAATCTGAGTAGGGTATGAGTCTGAATCCTCTATAGTTTTAATAAAACTCCACAAAGTAGAGTTGTATCTAAACTACACATTTAAAATCAAGGGTTCATATTGGTGGGAAGGGAAATAAGGGGGTAAACTTTGATGGTGGGTTTTGGATATATAATATATGAATCATTGATTTTTTTTTTATATTCAATGGTTGACATTTGTTCAAACTCTACCTTGTGGCCTGTGGGGTTCTTTATCAACTCTAGAAGATCCAAACACATAGAGTATCATCTTCTAGGAACTTAATTGCCTGAGAAAAGCTAGATACCTAAATTAGAGATTTAGATCTGCATATTTGTTTACATTTATGCGTTTAAATACAATTTGCTCTACATTACTTAAATTTCAGGAAATTTTTTTGGTTAAGATGGTCATTAACTTACTTCTAGAAATCAATATTTTAGATGACAATACCTTGTCTAGATAAGTTATTTTTGGGCAACTATTCTTTTCTAAAATATCGACATTATAATCGATTTGTACTTTATGACCAATCTAAATACTACTAATTGATATACACAATTGTGAAATATGTACAACCAATGAACAAGGTGTTGTATTGTGTTTTCTTTGAATCACACCCAAAATCAGTGATCCGTCCGCCTATCAGTATGAAAATATATGAATTGATATATACGGTTTATAGTATCAACGATTCTTTGACATATTTTACATACTTAAATTAGTTGGCTAACTCTCCGACTTGTAAGCGAGTCGTTAAAGTTTCTATCTTTTCAAAACTAAAAATAAAAAGTGACATTAATCATGTAAACTAATATTGAAAGATCTTTTGACATCCTTATAGATAACCCACCAAACAAGTAAATTTCTTTTACCACAAGATAATTTTTTCCATGCCAATCAAAAACAGGTAGTGTGTAAACAGTAAATTCATTGTTCACTATTGAGGATAGCTACTGTAACTAGGTAAGTAAGGCTATGTTCAGTTCACCTTATTTTTGCTTATTTCAGATCTAATCAGATCAGATCAGATCAGATCAGATCAGATCAGAAAAAATAAGTTCAGATCAGATCAGATCAGAAAAATAAGTTCAGATCAGATCAGATCAGATCAGATCAGACCAGATCAGATCAGATCAGATCAGATAGTTAGATCATATCATGCTTATATTTAAAAACTTATTATTATTAAATATCTTTCACTACATATTAATAAAAATTATAATAATTGAATATTAATAAAGTACTCATTGAGACGAATCAAACAAGACCCCACATGACTATATTTTTTCATATATTGAGAAAAATCTAAAAAATTATCTCTTATTGTGAATAGTGTCAAGATTCTAAGTGACAAAGATAAAAAAATACAAAGGGGGTATTATTATTTACTAGTACATTTGTTCAAAAGAATTATTATTATTGTTTGTTGTACTTATTAATTATTAATATTGGTAATTATTATTAATCTATTGTTACCATTATAAATGTCATTTGTTATATATATTAAGTTATTTTGTTGTTATTAAATAATAGAAAATTAAAAGCCACGTGTTAAGAACATAAGATTGACGCAAAAATAAGAAATATAAAATATGATATCTCAAATTCATGATAACGAAACTACTATGTTCGGATTACATTTCAAAATAAGCTAAGTGTGAGATACAAATTATAAATTTAGATTCGGTATACCTCTTCCTACCGAATTTCAAATCTCTCAGCTATTTGAAGTTGCACGATATTTTATTTATTTTTTTGCTCAAGTCATAGTTGTTTGTATATCTTGTTATATTTTATACGGAAAAAAAAGAGTTCAGTTTGCCGACATCTCAAGTGTGAAACTTTTTTTTAAGGGAAAGTGTGAAATTGTATAAGTGCTCTTATAAATAATGACTTGAGTTATATAATTATTTTTAGTAATAATAATAATTATGATTAATAATTATTGTTGTTCTTATAATAATGATAATAATAATTATTATTAATAATAAAAGTTGTATAAAAGTTGTAATAGAAATAAAATGATAATAATAGTAACACTATAAAGAATATCTTATAATGTATTGCATAATTATGATTTACAAAGTAATAATATAATAGTAATATATATATTTTAAAAGATAAGATCTTGTTGAAAAAATAAGTTCAGATCAGATCAGATCAGATCAGATCAGATCAGATCAGATCAGATCAGAAAAAATAAGTTCAGATCAGATCAGATCAGAAAAAATAAGTTCAGATCAGATCAGATCAGAAAAAATAAGTTCAGATCAGATCAGATCAGATCAGATAAGTTCAGATCAGAAAATTTCAGGTGAACTGAACATAGCCTAAGTCCTAGAAAGTTGAAGAAGAATAAAATGCAAAAAATTTCCTTCTTTTTGTCAATCTATATCACTCTCTTCAGTCTTCTCTAACCCACAGACCCACTCAAACCAAAAATCATCATGAAACACCCTCTGCACCCAGCACTCCAAAAAAGCATTTCTTCTCATACAACTATTTCTATTTCTCATCATCATCATCATAATCAAATTTTTTCATCCCTTAAATTTACCATCTTTCACATCTCTTCTTCCTCATCCAAATTTCCCATAACCCAAAAACCATGAAACTCTCTTTTTCTCTTCTTCTTCTTCTTCTTCTCCCTTCTTTCAAAAAATCCCCTGTTTTCCTCTGTTTTTTCTTCACCATTTCTCCATTACTTGTTCAAGCATCACCACCTCCATTAATCCCAATTCAAGTTTTCTCTCTCCTCTCTCTAAAATCATCACTAAATGACCCACAAAATTCCCTCCAATCTTGGAATCCTACCCAAATTTTATCCAATTCTTCCCCTCTTTGGTGTTCTTGGTCTGGCATAAAATGTGCCCAAAACACCTCCTTAATCATCTCTCTTGACCTCTCTTCCCGCAATCTCTCCGGTGAAATTCCGCCGGAAATCCGCCATTTATCATCTCTTAAAAACTTAAACTTAAGCAAAAATTCATTTGAGGGTAATTTACCCACCTCCATTTTTGAATTATCTGAGCTCAGAATCCTTGATATTAGTCATAACAATTATAATTCCACTTTCCCAGATGGAATTTCCAAGCTTAAGTTTCTTAGACATCTCAACTGTTATAGTAACAGCTTCATTGGCTCTTTACCATTAGACTTGACCGGAAACCAGAATCTTGAGTACTTAAACCTTGGTGGGAGCTACTTTATTGGCAGTATTCCGGCAGAATATGGCGGTTTTCCGAGGCTTAATTTCCTGTATTTAGCAGGAAATATGCTAAATGGTTCAATTCCATCAGAATTTGGTTTATTGACCCAACTTCAGCATGTTGAGATGGGGTATAACAATTTTGATGGATATATCCCAAAAGAGTTGGGTATGTTGTCCAATCTTGAATATTTGGACATCTCAAATTGTAGCTTATCTGGGATTGTACCCCAAGAAATTGGGAACTTAACAAGCTTAGCTACATTGTTGTTGTTTTCCAATAATATTTCTGGTGTGATTCCTTCTAGTTTTTCTAACTTGAAAGGATTACAAGTTTTTGATTTATCAAATAACAAGCTTTCTGGTTCAATTCCAGAGGGAATTTCAGAGCTAAAGAAGCTGAGTTTTTTGAGTTTGTTATGTAATGAGCTAAGTGGGAATGTTCCAGAAGGTGTTGGTGATCTTCCTTTGCTTGAGTTTCTTCTTCTTTGGAACAATGCACTTAATGGGTCATTGCCTTCTAGGCTTGGAACCAATGGGAGGCTTCAGAAACTCGACGTTTCGTCGAATCGCTTGACGGGTTTTTTGCCTGAACAACTTTGCTCCGGCAACACCTTGGAGAAGCTGATTCTGTTCAATAATGGATTCAGTGGTGAGTTACCAAGATCACTTGTGAATTGCTCTTCATTGCTGAGGGTAAGAATTGAGAATAATATGTTTAATGGGAGTATCCCATTTGGGTTTGGTCAATTGCCTAATCTTACTTTTATGGATGTTAGTAAAAATAATTTTAGTGGGAAGATTCCTAGTGATCTTGGGATTGCACCCAAATTGAGTAATTTGAATGTTTCTGAGAATTTTTTTGGGAGTGAATTGCCTGATGGGATTTGGGGAGGTCCTAGTTTGCAAATATTTTCTGCATCTTTTAGTGGGATTTCTGGGAAAATCCCAGATTTTAAAGGGTGCAAAAGTGTATACCAAATTGAAATGGAAGGGAATTCTTTGAATGGTCCAATACCTTGGGATATAGGACATTGTGAGAAGTTAATTGCATTGAATTTGAAGAAGAATATGTTAACAGGAATTATTCCTTGGGAAATTTCTACTCTTCCTTCTATTAATGTGGTTGATCTCTCTTATAATAATCTTAGTGGTAGTATTCCTTCAAACTTTGATAATTGTGGCACTTTGGAGATTTTTAATGTCTCATTTAACCGTTTGACTGGGGCAATTCCCTCTTCTGGGTCCATATTCCCTAATTTACACCCATCATCATTTATGGGTAATGAGGGTTTGTGTGGTAATATGCTCGGAAAACCGTGTGTGCCGGGTTCTCCGGTGGCCGGAGCAGCGGATGCCTCGGATAAGGAGCCTAGGAAGACAGCAGGGGCCATTGTTTGGATCATGGCTGCAGCATTTGGTGTTGGCCTATTTGTTTTGATTGCTGGTAGTAGGTGCTTCCATGCAAATTATAGCCGTAAGTTTTCAGAGGGAAAGGAAATTGGTCCTTGGAAGTTGACTGCCTTCCAACGGTTGAACTTCACGGCTGATGATGTGTTAGAGTGCTTGGCGATGAGCGACAAGATCATCGGAATGGGGGCCACCGGGACTGTGTATAGGGCGGAGATGCCTAGTGGCGACATCATAGCGATCAAGAAGTTGTGGGGGAAGCAAAAGGAGACGTTGAGGAGGAGAAAAGGGGTGCTTGCGGAGGTGGAAGTGTTGGGCAATGTAAGGCATAGGAATATTGTAAGGTTGTTAGGGTGTTGTAGTAATAAAGAAAGCACATTGTTACTCTATGAATACATGCCTAATGGGAGCTTAGATGATTTGTTGCATGGCAAGAATAAAGGAGAGAATTTGGTAGCAGATTGGCTTACTAGGTACAAGATCGCCTTTGGTGTGGCTCAAGGCATCTCTTACCTACACCACGATTGCGATCCAGTTATTGTTCATCGTGATCTTAAACCTAGTAATATCCTCTTGGATGCCGAAATGGAGGCAAGAGTTGCGGATTTTGGGGTGGCTAAGCTCATAGAAAGCGATGAGTCTATGTCCGTCATTGCTGGATCATACGGTTACATTGCGCCTGGTATATTTTTCCTCCTCCACACTTTAACACAAATTCTGAATTTTTTTTATCGTATATGGATTACATGAACTAAAACTCTCTAGGGAAAGCGCCACGTGGCACAATTTCTTGCTTATGAACGCCTTTTAATATATTTGTATAGATATAATCCTAATAATGATCTGACTACTAAGATTTAGAATCTATTTAACAATATTATTGAACTAATAACATATTTGAAAATGACTTATACCAACATTAATTCTACGTGTATGCATGTGGTCCTGCATATTGTACTATATGTGCTATATTTATTCAAACATTTGGAAGCATGCTTCTTTTGTTCAATCTTTAGTGAAAGACGAAAATTGAAGCTATCCATATAATTGGAATTTTGGAATATACTTCGTGTGTACGTTGAGTCCAAATGATGTTGATTTATGAAACAAGTAAAGGTGTAGTGTGAACATCAAAAATACCTTAGTGTCAGTGAACTCAGTAGCTCAGTAAGAGAGTGTTATTAAGCTTCAGTGGTTCACCCATCTTTTAGTGCCATTCCATATTTAGCAGTACTAGTGTTTCTTTCTACTGTTACGCGTGATGCTACTTTTTCTCCCTTTTTTTGTTTCAAAATCATTTATATTTGGACCCACTAACAAATTTGTCAAACACTTGGTTTGTAATGTTCTTTGGTGCATTATATTCATTGACTCATTTTAAGTACTTTTTTTTCTTTCTTAATAGAAGTATGTTAATGTCATGGTTAAGGTTGAAAAAAGCTGTCTTCTTGTTTGTATTCACTTAGCTAAAGAAACCCCACCTCAACTAAAAGTATTAAGGTGAATTAAATTAACATTAAGTAAAAGTTTTGTTACCCCTTTTTTCTCTCTTTTAAGGATAGTTCGATAATAGTGATATAGATTGTATGATGAATTTGAAATTACTGATATTAATTACGTCTATTTTGAACGTTAGTTGACAACAAATCATATTTTTATATTTAGCTTCTAGTGAAACTAAAGGCAAATCTATAACGAACAAGCTCTTATGTTTAACATTTTGGTTACAGAGTATGCTTATACATTACAAGTCGATGAGAAGAGCGACATCTACAGTTACGGGGTGTTGCTACTAGAGATTTTGTGTGGAAAAAGATCAGTAGACTCAGAATTTGGTGAAGGAAATAGCGTGGTAGATTGGGTGCGCACGAAAATAAAGATGAAGAATGGAATCCATGATATCTTAGACAAAAATGCAGGGTCATCTTGTACATCAGTAAGGGAAGAAATGATGCTAGTGCTTAAAGTGGCATTACTTTGTACTAGTCGCAACCCTGCAGACAGGCCATCCATGAGAGATGTTATAACAATGTTGCAAGAAGCTAAGCCTAAGAGAAAATCTCCTACTTTAGCAAGAGGTGAAAGTGGTGATCATGTTATAGAAATCAATGGTTGTGATGATCATGACAAGAGTGATGTAGCTACTTTAGGAGAAAAAAAGTAGGGAAAATTATGTTAATAGTAGTACTAATCTTTTCTCTATTTGAGATTTTCCTCTTCTTTTTTTTTTCGTGTTTTTGTTTTTTATGATTCAAATTGTGGGGGTGGGTATAGAAATAGTTTTATGAAGTGAAATTTGATGGAAATTAGAAGCAATGATTTCATCACTACTAATTATTAGAAAGTATTGTTTCATGTGGCCAAAAATAATGTGCTTTTTTTTGGAGATGATAATTATATTGCAGAATTTTCAAAAAGCAAGCATGCATCAAATATCAATTCATTGCAACTATAGAATTAGTCAAAAGAAATAATGAGGAGTTAGATAAAAAGGGTATTTCCTTTCGGTTCGAAAGATATGAAATCAAGTGCATGCTAGATATCTAGTCGTCGATAAGTCCGTGACCTTTGTCCTCTGGCTCAAAAGGCCGTGCGCGGAATCTACTACGACACTTGATGAAGGATTCGAGTCTTCGACGGGAGCTATAGCCAAAACTAGCTGGAAGTCATGAGAAATTGAGTAAGAGTTAAGGGTCCCAGCTATCCAAACAACCTTCGAGGGTCATCCAGGGCCTATGAAAGGCACATAGACTGTAAAATATAGGCGAGTAAGCCAAATTTGAAAGTTATAATTCAAGTCACTGTGTCGTTCTCTAGGTTTAGTGCCGGAATCAGACGAGGTTATATGGGAATATGGTTTGAGTTACTAGAGACGGTCTGCCATCATATGTGATATAAGAGTTGGTATAGTGACGTTTGGTGATACTGTTAAGGTACAAATGCTTCATCATGTACTAAAAATAACAATTTATGGAGATACTTTGCATCTAATGTATTAAACACCCGAATGACATTGTAGAGGAATATCAGTCGGCTGCCAAAATGTCCTTTCACAAGAATGGACATTGGATGATGCTGAAGAAAATTGAAAAACAAATGTTTGTTTAGGAGTCGTATCTATTAATTGATAAGTCGGTTTTTAGTTGCATATAGGTAGGTATTAAGTCTCATTTTCATGAAGTTTTTAGTGCATCTTAGATCTAATTGCATGATTTCAGCATTCTTTTGAACCATTGTGTTTTTTTGAGATACTTTCGGCTCTTTTATGTGATTTTTAGGTTCTTGAGGCCGATTGTGACTAAGAGAAGCAAATATGGTTCATAGATGGTCTACTTTTGACGATTTCCGGATGCGGGAAGATTGAGTGCTTTGGGGTTGAAGGAATGATGATATTGAAGAATACTTTATTTGCGGGACCAAGCAGAATTTCACTTGCAGACGCACCAAGGCGCACACCCAAGCAGAATCTCGCTTGGCACGCACCAAGGCGCACGTCCAAGTGAGATTCCGCTTGCCCGTGCACTATTGCAAACTAAAGCATCAAAAACCGTCCATTTTGCGTGCACGCCCAAGCAGAATTATGCTTGCCCGTGTATTGTGTTGCACGCCCGTGCAACTTCTCGCTTGCCCGTGCACACTGCTACCCGACTATTTTCGCGACTTCTAATTACTTCCTCCATTCCAAATTAGATGTTACACTTTCTATTTTAAGAAGTTTCAAATTAGATGTTACACTTTCATTTTGGGTAATAATTTATCTCTATCTCTCTCCTATCACTTGGGAGCCTTTTGTTTTCTTTCTCTATCTCTCTCCTCTCCAAAAATTGTCTAGGAGTCTGTAATTTTAAAAGTGTAACATCTAAAAAGAAACGGAGGAAGTATTTTCTTTTCTAGTTTATGTAAGCAATATTAGGTTTTATCAAACATACTTTTGGGCAGTTTTTCATTATGAAAAAATAGAGTATTACCTTTTATAGAGCTTTTGAGACGAAACTCCATTATTGAACCTTGAATTCTACAAGTTTGATCCATTCAAGTAAAGACTAAGTTTTTCTAATCTCCTCTTTTCCTTTATTATTATTATGTCTTTCAATTTATTTATTAATTGTTTTGTTATTTCAATTATGAGTGAGTAGTTTTATAATCTAGGGTTAAGTTGAACCCTAGTAATGATTAATACATGAATCTCTCCTATAATCCCAATTTGATGTGATTAATTATTCTTGTTTGATTGAATTGTGCTTATTTTCATTATCATACTAGGGATAGATGATTTTGAATTGATTTCTTATGTCTTGTTTTCAATGGGAATTGAATCTAGATGGATTTGTTGATTCAATCAAGAGTATGAATATTTCTATGGGAATAAGTAGATAGGATTACTAGGAATTTATTTGCGATGCCATGTTTAATGTCTCTTTCTTGCATGATTCCATGGGAATAAGTTTGATTGCTTGTTTAGAGTAGCCATAGGTACTCGGGAGAGATCTTTGGTAGTTATACTCCTTTTGAATCATTGATTATGTTTGTTGGGATGAGAATTATTCATGTATTATTCGTGCTAGTGGGGATACTTAATTCTAAATGTATTTATTGATTGGTTATACCTTGTGTGTTCTTAGTAGTTGTCATAATTTAGCATTGTTATTAGTTTAACACCTTTTTCATCATTGTTGTCACTTGTTTAGTTAAATTGAGTCGAAATATATACCTAGTGTTTGATACCGTTTGTCTCTGTGGATTCGACCTTGACTTGCCCTGCTACATAGTTAGGAGGTTAGTTAGGAAATTATTTTTGTTAGGTGCGCGACACGCCTATCAATAATATCACACGATGATAACAAAAAAGGTGTAACATCATAAATCACACTTCATCTGACATTGGTACATATCATTCTTTATAGAAATTGACATCATTCTTCCAAAACTTGGCCTTTCAAGACCCATGATACAAAAAATTTCAGCCTCGCCACTTTGGGGGCTGATGTATGTATATGTAACATGCAAGAGAAGACAACCTCTTGATATAATTAAGAGACGTTCAACATGGGAAACATTAAAGTTGTCTCCTTGTTTTTGAAGAATTTCATAAGATGTTGTTTACAGTTCTTCTGGTCTTCCTCTGGCTCCTTAGTTGCTTGTAAAATATGTACTACCAGGCTTTTCTCATAAGCCTGTACAGAGAAAAATTTGAATTATTGGACGAAATTTTGCACTCTAATTAGAGCATGAAACTAATATATATTTGCTTTTACAATAAAATTCTCAATATTGCAAATAACAGTACATTAATGTTATCATGCCATATAGTTTAAAACTATGTTATTCAAACTCTTCGTTTTAACTCGTGTCCACTTTAATATCACTAAAGACAACTTGACACTTCATGATCATGATACCCACGTCCAACCTGAATACACATATCCGAGTAACATAGGTGCAAAGACAACTGCTAAAAGTTTCAGTGGCTAAATGTGATGTAATTAAAACTGTTACTCCATAATCCAATTTAACTAGACCATACCTCTAGGGACATAACAGTTGAAATCTCCTTATCCAATTCTTGCAAGCATTCCATGTTTTGTTTAACAGTTTGCGTAAGTTCCCTTAGCATTTCACTTGCGCTTTCAGCCTGCAGTCATGCACATATTTAACCAACAAAAAGATATTCAGCCCAAAAAATGATGTGCACATAACAGGAAACTGAGGTGATTAATTTAGATGAAAGTTAACCTGTAATTGGAGATTTATGATGGTTTCCTCGATATTTTCCGTGAGTTCCAAGGCTACTTTCATGGCATTATATACAGGTACTGTATCTGCCTGTATACAAGAAGACAAATGATATGATTTTTTCTAATTGAAAAAGAAATAAACAAAAAATGGTCCTTTATTCGTTCTTGATGGGAAAAAAAGGCTATTTACATAAGGCAAAAGCTAACAAGCACTCTTGGAGCGTTAAATAAGATAACTAAAAATGTAAATATTAAATTAATCTAAACATTAATTATACCGATGGACACGTGATTTTGTATTTCAAGATTTATACTCTGGAATATATTTAGTTCTTATCCAAATGCTCCGAGAAGTCCGTTATTTGTAAAAGTTGGGTCGAACAAATAACAAGTTACTCCTAAATATTTAATTAGAGGTTTAAATTTTGTGAAGTCACATTGTTTTAGAGCTCCAATACATTATTTTGAAAAATATAATTATAAAAAAGATTGTAAAGCTTATTAGGAAAAGTTAATTATAATTGCAACCAAAGGAGATGTAGTTGTTTATATTGATTCAAACTCACCATTGCACCATCAACTAATGGAAGTTTTGTAGAGTAAGCAGAGAGCTTCCTAGTAACTCTACCAACAGCTTCACAATTTTTTTTCTCCAACTTCTCCCACTCATTGAGAAGCTCAATTTGTGGGCTTACAATTTGAAGAAACTTTACTTTTTGCTTTAGCCTTTCCACTTTCATCCTCTTTTCTGCAATTGCATATCTCATTTTGTATAATTTTAACCACACACCAAACACTTTCTCCTGTCAAATGTAACATGAAAAACAACGTAAATATAAATTTTAAATTTTGAACAAAAAAATTAGTTTAGAAAAGTAACAAACGATGATAACACCCTGTTTCTTTCACTATTGAAGTGGTTTTATGATGTAATTTAGATCCCCATCTCATTTGCACCTCATCTTGTGTCTCAAAAAATCTCGTTTTTGCTCAGTATAACATAATTCGCTATATAATTTATTTTTTTCAATTCGTAATTCGTCCAAGATGGGTCAAAAATAGGCGAACATCGACCCTAATTCGCTTTTTACGAATCGCAGTTCGCGAGTAGATTAGGAAATTATGTTACATTGATTTTGCCTCATCACAATGTTTTGAGTCGCTTCGTACTCCCTCTGCTTTTTTTTTTCTACTTAGCTACATTTTTGTTTTCACTAGTTTTTAGAAGATGTTACTTTCAATCTCTTTTGGTGTACCTTTTACCGCTTTATCATCAAATGAGATGGGGAAACATTACTTTTTGAAGGGAAAAGTACAAAGCATAATAAAAAAAGTGATCTCGTGATAAAGAAATTTAAAACGATGTAGCAAGTAAAAAAAACAACTTTAAAGAAAATGTAGCAAGTAAAAAAAAGCTAGGAAGTATTTTGTCAATATATAGGACCTCTTTTTTCAATTCCTTTTTTTGTCTCCAAATTGATTGTCCTTTTCTTTTCTTTGATTCACACTCTTTCCGTCCCTATCCTCTACTGGTCTTTTATTCCGGATTTTGTAAGAAGCGGATTACATTTAAGTCGAAATCAAAGAGCTAAATCCTTAAAAAGAAGTGTAAAATTAACTATCACAAAAAGCTTTATATACCTCTCTGCAGAAAATGGGAAGATATAATTAGTTGAAAACTCCTGTAATGCAGTTACATAAACTTGATTAGTTTGTTAATTTGTATATTCGAGGATCCAAATTTAGACTATATACTATGAATTATATTGTTTTTTGTTTTAATACAAACTAAGACAATATGACCATTATTGTATATAGTTAAGCTAATTTGCTTAAGTTGGTCAAGCTATATCTAGAAAAGAAGATATGTTTTTGTTATCCTTCTTGGATTGGGTTAGTTTGTGGCCCATGTTTGAACTGGTTCAGCAACCATATTGGGTCCGTCGCGAGCCTTATGTTGGTTCAGCAACCATATTGGGTCCATCGCGAGCCTTAAGTTCGTCAAGCTATATCTAGTTAATTTTCTAGTTTTAAAATTTTCACTTAGAAAGATCAAGCTAATCGATTTGGGCCTTATATAGGTTAGTTTCTAAGAAGATAGAAGCGGAAACATCAATTACTATCTTAGTTATAGATGATAAGTCTCTAAGGCCTAAACTAATGGACATTGCTACATCTACCCACCGGGTAGACTACCCGCTACTAATAGATAAAGTCTAGTTGAATTCTACTATCGTAATTACCACAACCTTATATTATGGGGTGGGTAGTCTACCCGGTGGGTTAACCAAGTTTTTCCTAAACTAATACTCTATACCTATTTAAGAAATACGTTCATGCTTAGCCTCCAAGGTGGCCTACATCAAAACCTTCATACATATATAGATGATAATGTAATAGCAAAAAAGAACCAACTGACCTCTGCTTTCCTCTTAACTTTAGCCATAGCAACCTCAGCTTTAGCATTAACAAACCTCCATTGAAGCAACCTATTATGCATAATCTTGTATTGATGAAACTCTTCCTCCTGCACTGTAGATACCTTCTTTTGCTTATTGAAGTACTTCAAAACCCCACTAACACCTTTCACCTTCGGAGAATCTGGTGCCAAGGGTGGAACGGAATATGGGCGGCGGGGTGACCGTGCCCATGCAGACGGTGAACTGATCGATGACCTTCCAACCACCTTCGCCAACGTGTTATGAGAACTCGACCTAATAAGCTTAGTGACACTACTCTGGCTCAAAGTGTGAACATCTTCATTGCTATCTAAGCTTTTTCTCTGCGGACTGCACAATATTTTGGATATGGGGATGTTGTAGCTTTCCTCTTCTTTATCCTCCTTAGAAGTGCTCCTAGACTTGGTTGTTGACCTCGACCGATGAAAAGAGGGTCGAGGGGATGTGGTGGCGGACCTTGAGACACGACTTAACGACTGTTGAGGAGAGGTGGATACAAGAGAACGGATTTCTTGAAGAGAAACAGATGAGACCCGACTAGAAGAACGATGAGGGGATATCCCACGAGACTCTGAGAGAGAACTGGTTGATGTACCACTACTACTACGACTCAAGCGCGGCGAGCGAGGGATGGCAGCAGATTGAGGACGACGAGCTTTGGAGTTAGTAGTGATGGGAGTGCTGGTATCCATCTTGAGGTGTCTCTGGAGATTATTAAGATGTTTTGTAGAACATGAAGCCTTTATATGATATGCAATGACACCAAAAAACCATAGTGGTAGGAGTGTTGCATGCAAAAGAGGAGTTGCGAACACGTTCAGGCAACAATTAAACGAGACGGCAGAGTCCATAAGCTTCAAAACTGTCACTTTCATCATTTGTGTCAAGGTTACCACTACGACAGAATTGTCAATTTATACTTCAAGTACAACTGGCAGTTAACCTGTCACACTTCACCAGCAAGATGACTACTTCCTTCGAAAGACCAGGAAATTTTTTTCAAGAGGAAAGACAAAACTATTAAGAAAGTACTCAGAAGTTAATTTGACAAAGGCCTAAGACCAACCAACAAATACACTCAGTTTACGTTGATTTTCACATACAGACACAGTTAACTTTCACAGTCTATAAGACACTTTAGAGCATCATATGGACTATGGAGTATTCATCAATGTATTGCTAAAAATTGTAAAATTGAGATTTTGAAAACAAAGATGAATCTTGCAAAATCTCACTTGTTAAATTTTACCTGAAAACTCATCTGTGTAAATTAATGCAGGACAGAGGAAGTGACATCTAAACAAAGACTTGTCAAGCAATCGACCAACTCGCTTCCATACAGGTGCTAAATCAGTATTGCATACCCACCTGGCTTAGATTATAGATGAGAGATGAAGTGAAAACTAGGTTCTTAATATCCAAACTCAACATGGGCAAATTACAATGTTACTGCAATTACTTAAAAACAGTATCTTTTATAGCTTCTGCAGGGGGCTAACAACAAAGATAAAATCTACTTCCCATGCAACATTTGCAAATGAAAGAAGCTGAAAATACAAACAAAAGCTCAAGTCATGTTTTACTGCATCCAACTTCTAATCACTACAAGGCAAATCATCTACCACGAACCCTGAGCACCAGCAGTAGGATTTTTGAAAGCAGCAAACTCCCAGTATGTCTTCAACGAGTAGGGTGGGGAGATTGCCACACCACTTTCAGTGATCTTCGCAATCTGATAATCACAAATAAGAATTAGATAACGGACATACTCTGCAAAGGGTTAGAAACAGAAAATTTCAATTATGCAGCGTTTAGAAACAGTTCCTTTAGGAGGACGACAAAGATAAGGTATAACCAGGTCTGTTGCAATCATATATATAAACCGTCACACATTGCTCACCATGATATCACACACATAAAGAGCACAATCCAACTCTTTTAAATCCTATTACTTCAGATCTCTGATCATCCATATATTTTCCAAAGCTTTCATTGACTTATATATCTTATATATTTTACTCGAAACCGTAAGGCTAGGTGAAAGACTTCAAGAAAAACCGCTCTCCTCAAACAAGGAAAGCGATTATCTCACCCACAAAATAGGCCTCATAAAAAAGATTTGAATTTCATATATCAGGGATCCTGAAGGATCTCATTAGTCTGCAGCACAGAGTTCTCATGTCACTAATACTAAGTGAACATGGAGCAGTTAGCTCCAGCACCTTCCAGGCGTAATGCAACAATGAGGCACCAGCAAAGACAATCAAACAAAACGTGCTCAGTTTGTTCCCAAAATAATAAAGAACCTTAAGAGAGCACGGTGTAGATAATGAACCTTTAACCACCCACAAGATTATCCTAAGCTAGTAAAAGGAAGTACATTCCCAGACTTCAGCTGCTCATGAAATAGAAGAGCAGATTTTGTACATGCTAAAGAAGGAATTACTCATCAAGTTAAATCATGACAGAGATAAAAGAGACCTGAAGTTTATTGACTGCAGAACGATCACGGTACAGAAGGACGCGCATGCACTTCTCTAGTAGCTTAACACCCTCTTCAAAGCTCATGTCCTCCCTCCATTCATCTCGAAGAATTGGCACCGCAAGGTGATTCCCAAATCCTGTAGCAACATGGTTGTCTTGGTAATGTACACCAATCATATTAACCTACACAACGCGCATACTTAACATCACGCTCTTCCAAAAATTCATATCAAGAAAAAGAAACTTATGTCCAACCAAAACTATTCTAACAGCAATTCAGTGTGCATGTAACTAAAGATAGAAGGACTCACCGTTCCAAGGTATTTCTGTCCATTTTTAACTCCACCAAGGACAAGAGAGTTCCACAGTGGGTTGAACTTGTTACGTCTATTATACATCACACGAGTTAGGTAGTTATGTACCTCCTTAGGGCCAAAGGAATTTCCATCATCCCACATGTTGTCATAAAGACTGCAAACATCAAGGACAAAGAAAAAGTAAGCAAATAGGAAAGAATAAAGCAAGTACAGTGCATCAACAACAGAAGAAACAAAAAGAGATTGGAGCAGACTTTTCGTCCAGCAAATCCTCATACACCTCTATCTTTGTCAATATCATAGTGTACGATTGTTAGCTTAAGGTATCAAATTGAGAGTGAATTTGGCTATCACTACTTGCTGGTGGAAAATTTCCGCACTTAGTTAAATATACTTACATGAGATCATCTAGGTAACGAAGAAGCTCCTGGAAGTCGCTCATTTCTCCACTAGCACCAATAAGAGAGTGCTTACCAATCCCCTTCAATCTTTCCACACTCTTGTAGCGCAGAGTGGAGCCATAGGAACCTTCATACACATCAATACTTTTATTATATAACTGCGGAATGCGAAATCATTTTTCACAAATAACAAAGCCCTTAAACTTTGTGCAATATGTAAAATGTTATTGAACAATAATCTAACAAGACAAAATCTGGATATTACGCCAATGCTAAGTTCACACCCATGAGTTTAATGAACATGGAAAATTTTGCTTGATACTCTTGCCCCATATAACCATTTACAATTCAAAAAGCTGTAACACATTGATAAGAACACTTTGCTGAAAAACTGGTGGTATAAACTCGGATATGAATTCCAAATATAGGCAAGAATACTGAAATCAACAGGATAAAATGATAATACGAGAATTCATGAAGGTCAAAAGATATAAAACTGAGGAAGAAGAGATGTCTGCCCTCTTTTCCAAAATATTTACAGACTTCCAAAGATGGCAAGAACAGCCCTTCATGACAAAACAGATAGTATAATCCAGTGGAAATGAAAAGACATCTAAAAGACAGTAAAATACAGACAAAGCCTAGATTCTATACTTCAATACTCCATTTGTACACTTTAACCTAGGAACATCTTCAGACTGTTACTTGGCACTGTTTTTTTCAGATCCATACTAAGCCTTGCACAACCATCATTGTGAAAAGAATTTCATGCATTTCAACAATAAGAAAAACCACAACCAACAAGTTCTGTACAATCCACTTCTCACTGACAAGTCGATAACTTGACCAATTCGACTTTCCAGCCTCCAATGTCACAGATGATCCAGATAAACACGCTTGTGAAGACTGCCAGCGGTTTCTAATTTCCACTCAGCAAAACATAGAGTGCCACAACATTGACAATAACTATCGCTAAGATGGACCAGAGATGGATCAGACATACAATAACACTCACCACCAAAATAACTCCTTAAAACTGCTTTATTGGCACAATCTTGGGATTCACGAATATAAAGTAACTTAGGTGTCTTTGATTAAAGAAAATATTTGTTGATCAGGAATAAAAGAAGTGCTACAAGAAAAAAAAATCCAAATCCTCTCAAAAATATGGAAAAAATGGATGGGGGTTTCAAAGAAACAACAGATAAGAGCTACAGAAAGAAGCCAGAAGATCAATCAGGAAAGATTCTTAGACAGCCATGAAAGAAGCAGACACTATAAAGTGCCAGCAACAAGATCTTTTGACATCAAGGTACTAATTATGATTTGATATTCTCTAATAACTAAAAGGGGGAGTGGAAGCATGAGATAGTAAGACTTTAAAATCTAAATTCACACATGATAACATGAAATGCCAAAAACTCTTTAACCACTTCTTACTTTCAAAGCACTGTATGCTCAAGTAACAACTTCAGTAGAGTTCATAGACAGTCAAATTGATGTAAAAGATATTGTAAGCTATACTCAATCAATAGCACTTTACTGAGAAGACCTATAGAGCAAGTGAAACTCTATGAATCACACATCGGGAAAATGCACAGAACAAATAAATCTAATAGCTAATTATTGGACAAGATAATATAGATGGCCATATATGTCCTCAGGATGGGTTATCTATGATCGAATAGCTATAGCCAATAGGTAGATATTTACAGTTCAATGACACAGCATAAGATTGGATTACTATCTGTTCAAACTACAAAAGGGTGCAATAAAAGAAGAAACAAATATATATTACTTCCCTCTCATTCAAACTGCATCACAAGACAAAAGAAGTGAGTGACATCTTAAGTGGTTGGCGGTTGCAGCTTATAATGGGTTCACTTCTTGATATCCTTAGGGAAGAGGGGGAACTCTAAAGGTTACACAAAAATAGTTCTTTTTACTTTCTTTTGTGTGTGATGCTCTCAAGGACCGGAAAAGATAGCTTGAAAATCATATACATTTTTCTAATATGTTATTAGTCAAATTCACTATACAGAGCATAGTCGATAGCCTTTGCTTTCATTCTTAGTTGAGCAACCAGAGGATAGTGTTCTCCCAACTTTAAAAAATGAGACAATATCCATCCATGCTATTTACGCAAACAGATGGTCCAAGAAACATAGTCTTATATAGTTATATGTATGTATGTAAGCTAAAACATATTCTAAGGGGTTAGACCAACTTCCTCCAAGAGAAACATTTCCGCACCAACCACCAAACATATATCCTACTATATGTAAGATATGTGGAGGCTTACATGTAATAGCCTTACTCCTGACAAGTCACAAAATATAGCGTGACACGCTTCACACTCGACGAATTACAACCAAATAGAGCCTACATCTAATGACGCAAGAAAAACAATCTAACTTCCATTGAACAACACAATCTTTGCAAACATTATTACTAAAATAAACAACTAAAAAAAGGGGCAATAACAACAGCAGAAATACATATAAATTCAGACCTCCCATATCAGCAGCAATGAGAATTCCATCCTTATACTTGATACCAATAACAGATGTACCAGTCACATAAGGATACCTGTTTCATACCCATCATTTCATTCAATTAATGTACTATCAAAATGTGCTTCAAATTACAGTCTAAAAAATTAAGCATTAGCTCAACATAATCAACAATTATTCAAAAGTAAAAAAAAGAACATTTATTTCCTTAACCCTTATCAACCAAATCTCAAAAAACAAAATGAATCGAAAAAATAAACAGATCCTTTGATTATTACCTAAATTATTGATAAAATTGAGTGAACTGAACCCTAAGCATAAAATGATAATGGAAGAAAGAGAGGAGAAAAATTACTGAGTATGTTGAATGTCGTCGACGACTAGACTGCTGCTGCTCTTGGAATCCATGGAGTAAAGGCGATCTCTTTTGTTTTGTGTTGTGTGTTTTGTTCTTGTGTTGTGTGTGTATTTATCGATCTTCCTTTCTCAGGTTTCTTGCGAATTCGTTTTCCTCAAGAAACCAGCCATGAGGGTAGTCTATTTTATATTGGGACCAAAAGTAATACTTTTATTTTTCTATTTATTTTCTTTCCCTTTTTAGTTTTTTCCTTTTTGCAAAGGGCTTTGAACTTTAAAAAAAAATGGATTGGATTTACAATAACTTATAATATTTAAGAAATCATTTAATATTAGTTAATTTTTACTTGATATAATCAGCTTTTGTATGATATAATCAGCTTTTATGTAGTCAGCTTTTGTATGATTTTTCTAATATAATCAGTTTTTGTGTGAGAAAGTCAGTTTGGATGGACAATAAATTATTGTGAACTCGGCCCACCAAAGACATTTTGCTCACTAAACTTAATCGATGTGATTACATTTGTAAAAAAAATATAAAAGTGATATATTAATGACAGACTACAACCTACGAATAAATTGACTTGAAATCAAAGTGTCCACTTTCTTTACAATTTACGAAGTACTGTACTTAATTCAAAAATTAACTAAAAAATTATAATATTAGAAATCATAAATAAATTCAATAAATTTCTATTTTGTTCATAGAATTTAACTTTGAAAAGTTAAAAAAAAAAAACAAAAAAAATGGTGAGAGACTTAAGTGACAGAAAAACCAATCAAATTTTACAACTAAAAACAATTATACTTTGTTTGTCTAATGTTCAAACTTTGAATCTTATGTCGAAGAAAATTGAGTTTCTGTTTTGAAA
This sequence comes from Beta vulgaris subsp. vulgaris, assembly GCF_026745355.1. NCBI lineage: Eukaryota > Viridiplantae > Streptophyta > Magnoliopsida > Caryophyllales > Amaranthaceae > Beta > Beta vulgaris. The sequence continues at coordinate 12,203,160 of NC_079204.1, forward strand.
AAAATTCAAACACGCATCGCGTGCAAAAAAGTCTAGTATTGATATATGTCAAAATGATATAGTGTACCTATGTATAATATAGTATATCTATTTTTGATATAGTGTATCTATTTTTGATATAGTCTATGTTTCTGTAATGCGTTTAAGTAAATATTTTCCTATAGGATATAGTGTACCTAGTTATGATATAGTGTTCCTATAGGATATAGTGTACCTAGTTACTCCCTCCGTTTCCTAAAGATCTTCCCTCTTTCCGTTTAAGGGTGTTTCCAAAAGATCTTCCCTCTTTTGCTTTATACCTTATTTGGCAAAACAAATTTCCCTATTTACCCTCTCATGTCACTATCATATGGTCCACCATTACATTATTAATTCAATTTTACTCCCTTTCTCTCTCCTACCTTAACCCCTTTTTATTTGTTTATTTATCTTAACCCCTTTCTCTCTCCTACTTTACTCACACCATGCCTCACACAACTTGATTTTCCTTGGTATCTGTAGGAACAGTAAGTGGGAAGATCTTTAGGAAACGGAGGGAGTATGATATAGTGTACCTAGTTATGATATAGTGTACGTAGTTATGATATAGTGTATCTAATTTTGATATAGTGTACCTATGTATCATATAGTGTATCTATTTTTTATATAGTGTATCTATTTTTGATATAGTGTATAAGTGAGTACTTTTTAACCGGTCACATGCCTGAGACTGGTCCACACTAATTTTAGTGTGAACCGGGTCCATACAAGACGGATCGTGTAATCTTATAAGATTTGATCCCATAACCACAAGATTATACACTCAAATCTTAACCATCACTAAATCAAATAACGTTGGGCATTATATTTATAAAGTAAAATGTTAATTAATGAATATTATAATTATCTAGTTATCTTAATCAGGCTACGTTCTTCTTCCTAAGTTTCTCACCAGGCTAATCCACTTTCCCATTTTGCACATATCAAGTCAATATCGGAAAACTTTGTATAATGAGTAACCTACCGCTTTGTACTACAAGTTGAATGCCCAAATAAAACAATCAGATGATGATATGTGATACAATTTGAGTATTCTCAATCTCTCAGTTTTCTTTGCAAGAGAGGAAAAAGCTTTAATTCTGTACTGTTATGGAAGAGGTAATACACAGCAAAATGACACCTTCTTCTGCATTAGATTCCGTGACATGGGAAGAAATTGACCTTGCTGAAAGGTAATACTTTCAACTCAATTTTCATCAGCATCAGTTTCATTTTCTTTTCACTGTTTTAGGGCTTTCTTTAACCAACATAATTAGACACAAATTCATTTTGTTAACATAACATATACATTTGTATAGAAATTTTGACAAAATTGCAAAAAATTCAAGCTACTCCACTAAAGATTGCTACTTCTTCAAGCAATAAGATACAATTTAGCTAATAATGAAAGATCCTGATTAATTTATATGCTCTTGCTTTGGTATCTGCTTGACATGGTTTTATATGGGTTGAATCTTCACCCCTCTTACAATTTAGCTATTGAGGTGTTAGTTTAATTAGATAGTATCTTACTTTTGTTGTGGAATTGGTGTTTAGTTGAGGAAAATGGGTGTATAATGGAACCAATTCAGGATTAGTCCTTGATCTCATGTTTTCTAGGTCCTGATGGAAAGGGTGAAGTGCTAAGAATAAATAGAGGTTCAAATTGGCAATTTTATGCTCTTCTTTAGTTGAAGTGGTATTTTTCAGGTTCCATTGAGTTTTTGTTCCGTGTATAGACCACAGAAGGTAGTTGAAACTTGACAATCGGCCTCAAGAGCAATAGGCACGATCACACCAGGTGCTCGACTGCTCGGTGGGTTCAATATAAGTTGCTAAGGATACTATTTTAACCTTTGTTCTTGTGTCCTCACTATTTGAATCAATGCTATGATATCGGGAAATTTTGATGGGTTCGTTTATGTCCTTTTGCTTGATTAGCAGGATCTTCATATGAGAATCTTTGGTGATGTCAATATAAGAATTTTTTTGAAGGGAAAGTGTTCTTCTCTCGCCCTTCTCCCCCAGGGTCTTATCTTGTTTCTTGTGTAGTGAGAAAAATGTTTTAGAATTTACAACTAAAGTAAATCATATATTTGAATTTGTTGTGGTATGCAGCTATCTTGTTAGTGGTATGTTTGAGGAGGCAGCGGCTTTGGCCTCTTCTATTTCCACACGTTTATGTGATTATAGACACACATACAGCGAGGATGAGATCCTATGGCACAACATGATGGAATCGTCTGTGATGGTGCTAGTCCAGGCTTGGAGAGAAACTGGAAGGTATATACAATTATAGCTTTTCTTGAATGTTCATTGCTCTTGAATATCGAGGATTTAGAGCATTTGAGATATAAGTATTTTGGAAACTTTAAGAAGTATATATGTATGTTTGAACTTTCTGTTTATCAATACATGTCGATCCAAACTATGATGCTAATTGGAATTTCCATTGCAGGACATCAGATATATTGAATGAGCTCAAGTCTTATTTTGGATCAGTGACTGAAATTCCAGTTCATGTTGTTCTTACAGGGTATTTTCTTATGTCCTGTTTGCTATGTTTTAGGATCTTAATGGAATGCCTTTATAACTCTCTGATAATGCACCTGGAATGAGTATTAAAATATCTGTGGTAAAGATAATGGTGTTGAAGAACCGGATAAGAACACGAGGATATAACATTGAATAGAACTTCCACCATTTGTGTCTTCTTGTGCAACTTTTGTCTCATCCTATCAGAAAACCTTTGGAGTTTGCTTCTGTGCTATTCTTATTCTAGAATACATTGGATACCTTCAACTGAAGAGTGCAAAGTGCAAACCTTGCGTGAAGGTGTGGAGCTAAGAACTTCCCATGACTCTTTTGGAAAACTCTTTATTTTTCTCTTCAAAACCGCAATTGATCAGCCATTCTTAAATGCCGAGGCCATTGCTTCTCTTTTTTGATCTTACTACCTTCTTGCTATAATAGAATAGTATCTATAATTATGAACTTATGATAGGAGTACAAGTGACTGTATTTAAAGAACATTCAAACTGTTGGAGTCAGATATTTACTTGAGTAATTCAGGCATACAGCCACGAGCCCCATAATTATGTGAAGAAGCTCTTTCATTTGATTAGCTCTTGTTATTAAGAATGTGCTGGAATATTAGTATTACATGTTTAGGGTGCGTTCTCTTCACCTAAATAAATTAAGTTTTAGGACATATAAGTTCAGATAGGTTCCTTTTCAAGGTTGTTATTACTAGGAGACTTCTACTCTTTGCTTATGGAGTAGATACTCTTCCTAGCCTCTGTCGTCTCCTGTCAGTGTAGCACTTCAAAATCTTATAGTGCTTGGCCTGTGTTTTAAAGTTACTGCTGCAAGTAAAGTATAATCAGTTTATACTCCCTCCGTCTCAGAATACATTGCCTATTTGTCTCAATATATTTATCCAAATTCTTTTTTTGGTTTGGACTACAATTCAATTCACTCCTACTTTTCTCTTTCCTCAATATAACGATACCCATTTCTCCAATCATCCACTTTTTTAATCCCAAGATCTTGAATTGCAGCTTATATTCCCTCAATCTATGTGCCAAAAGCAACATGAATTGCAGCTTATATTCCCTCTATCTATGTGTCAAAAGCAATTAGGTAATGTGTTTTGAAACCGAGGGAGTATATTGTAAGCTGAATAAGATATCCTTTTTGCTAAAGCCTGCTAGCAGGAGGAAGGCAGGTTGGGAAATTAGTTTTCATAGAGTTTATTTCCACCTTTTTCTTCATCTAAGGTCTTAATGTTTTCTTTTGAAACTGACAGGTAAAAAAGTTCTAATTTCTGCCTTTCATGTTTTCTTCCAGCGCATGTGTGCAGCTCTCAGGTGGGCATCCCTCTAGAGTTCGTGATTTTCTAGAGGATTTTCTTGCAAGATGGCAGTTCAATAACGAGAAAGACCATGTTTCTGTGCGTCCAAATGTGCGAAAAAATGATGTGGTACTATCTGCTAAGCGGTCCACATTAGAAGTGGACCAATATCTCAAAGTCGTTGAATTTTATGCAACACTTCTGGGAATGGTTCTAAATGATGTTGACCATGCTCTTTCATGGGTTGAGCAAGCCCAGTTACCAGAGGAAGCAAGGCAGGTATGCACATCACTGCAATATTCTTTACTATTCGCTGATCGCAATCATTTCAAGATCACAATGTCACTAAAAGCTTACTCCCTGTGGAATGATCACAGGCTAACAGACATATAAACCTAACTCAATCAGGGAGAATCAAAAGGTAGACTTAAAATGGGAAGACCACGCAAAGGTTGACTTATTTAAAACAATTTTTCCTAATTGATATAGTCAGTCATACATTAGACTTTAGAGGTCTTCTATAGTTCTATGACAGTAGATTTGCTTGTAATATGTACTTTCTCTATCCCAAATTAGTTGGAATACTTGTAGGGCAAAAAGTTTTAGGAGATAAATTGTTAATTGTTTTTTTTTTTGTAGAGAAAAATAGATGTGATAGGAGAGAAAAATAGATGTGAATTGAAATAATGGGTTCAAAAGAAAAGGTAAGATATAATAACAAAAATGGTTGGACCATGCAAAAAAGGGAATATGTTGAGAGTATTTTGGGATGAAGGGACTAGTAGACAGTAGTCTACAAAGTTTCTCCATTAATTTCATCTAAAAGCAATTTTCACCCCTTTACCTGTGGCAAATATTAATTGCATGTTTAATTTTCCATTTATAAACTAGTTGCTTTACCTGCTGACATTGTAGTTCCCAGTTCCCACATCCTGAAAACTATCTTCTTTTCCTGCTGCTGAATTCGTTTTCTTCTGTAGGATCTCTTGAGGAGACTCGTCTCTCTGAATTCTCTTAAATCATCTAGCTCACTTGGTGCAGTTTCAGTATCAATGGATGAGGAACCTGAATGTCACCCTTTATCTTTGAAAGAAGTTAAACAATCAGACAAGACCATGACAGTCCTAAGTACCCAATGTCACAATAGCGTTGTTGATACAAAACACTCGATCTGGATATCTTTGCAGAACATGACCCAGAAAACTTGCCATTCTGTTATTGCATCTAAAGGGAAGATCTTCATTGGTTGTTTGATCTTTTTGATCTGCTATTTCATCCGGAAGAAACGAGAAACCATAAAAAGGCAAGTCAACTTCACCTTTCTGAAAATGTTTCTTCTGGCAATGCATAAAACCAAATGCTATTATTGTGATATTTATTTCTGAATTATGGTTTTTTCCCTCCCAGGGTTGTTTTAAGGCGAGTGTTATCAATGAAACAAGCTTTGACGGACCTCTGGAAGCTTGCATTTTCATACCAAGTGAACCCATTGGCTGCCGTTCAGCCCCTTCCTACCTCAGCAAACCGGAGCAGGTGATTGTGCATGGATGGACGATAGTGCCTTGATCTTGATATCGCAAAATTCACCATAAGCTCAAATCTGATTTTGTTTTCTTCTTCTGAAAGAACATTTATCTGATGGTGCTTATTGTGGTGCTATGGTGATGAGTGCAAATTGCTGCAATCAGTCAGGAGTTCATTGTGGTAGGTCCCCTTATGGGAGGGGAAATGCCTCAGTTTGAGGTGTGGTTGAACCATCTGTAAAGAACAAGAAATGTGCAAGACAAAATATTCAGTTCATATTGACTCTGTATGTGTATGGATCAAAAGTGGTTGATTCATGCTCAATCCTTGATATGTCATATTTATATATAGTTTTTAGATGCATTTTGATTGCATTTAGAACTCCTTTTAGAGCATTTAGGTGTATAATGGAATGAATTACGTAAGTTGTGCTCTACTACTCTCCGTTTGCGTGTTTTGATCATTTTCAGGTTACTTTGATGCAAATTGATTATGATTACCTAAGATCAAGCCTATTAATCATTGAAGATGAAGATATCTTACACAAGGATCACAATGCATCATTTCGGGACAATTTCGAGTTAGAATGAAGCAAAGAGTTGTTGAAAGAAGTGTCAAAACTGACACCTGTTCACTATTTTGATCATAACTTTTGATAGAAAATTGATAATTAAGAAATTCCAGTTGGGTTGGAAATTAGACTTCAAGGGCTTTCCAATGATAGGTCACACGCCCAAATCCGACTTCTGATTTGAGAGATACAGCCTTCGCAAGTTGACGCAAAATCGCAGTTTCTTCGCCCGGTCGACCGGGCGAAATCAAAATTTCACTACGATGCAAGGCAAATTAGCCCGGTCAACCGGGCGAGAAAAGATCCAAAATCGCTTGCGCGCCCGATCGGGCGGGTTCGCCCGGTCGACCGGGCGGATTTGCTTTTTTGTCGTAATTTGCTGATCACCGTCGCCCGACCGGGCGGATTTCGCCCGGTCGCTCGGGCGGTTTCTCGGGACGCGTTTTTTCGGGTTTTTTTAGCCGGTTTTGTATTTAGTATAAATAGGTTTTAGTATTTTTCGTGGAACCTATCTTATTTTCTACGTTTTTTTAGAGCAAAACACTTAGTTTATTCTCTCTAGTTTTGTTGAACCTTTACATTTGAAGATTATATAGATCGTCGATTTCCTCTTTCATCGTTCTTCAATCATTTGGTATTCTTCTCTACTTAGTTTGATTTCATGAATTCTTTTACTTTGATTATGTTTATTGCTTTTAATATCATCATGAGTGAGTAGTCTATTTCTAGGGTTTAGAGAGGGATGTCATGTTTATACTTTTTTTATTGTGGTTTGATGTTCTTCAATAATTGGATTGAATTAGAATAATTCCTATTGATTTGTTATACTTGTTTAATTCATGTAATTGCGCAATATCATGAGTTATGTTTAGCTAATAAGAATTAGAATCGAAAGATCATATTCATTAGAGGCTTGTTACAATAGGTAGATTTGATTATGTTGAGCGACCGTACTGGCATATGTTAATCTAGGAGTTGTTAATGCCTAACCAAGGATTAGCGAAATATTTCATTTATTCGAACCTCAATCCAAGTGTTGTTGAACTATATTATATTGATTAAACTGGTATAAGCATGGTGGACCGATCGATTGCCCTAGGCTTTTAATTATTTGATAAATTCCCATTTTTCTGCGTTCTAGTTCATTCTAGCCTAGTTATTAATTCCTCAATTATTTTCCTTTCTGGAAGTAGTTAGATAATTGATATAAATATGTAGAACTCCTCTCCCTGTGGATCGACCCGTATTTGCCAGTTTCTGCTAAACAGACACCGTGCACTTGCGGTATATTTTAAAACCCATCAATCCTTCCGATCGAGTCTAGTCTGATCGCTATCGTTATCGTTAGTGTACATTGGGCCTTTTGTTCTTTTGACGTTCTTAAGTTGTCACGCTTGGTGCATTGCTTGTGTAGTTAATTATTAGTTCATCTTTATTTGTATTATTCCAATCCTTCATGGTCTCTGATCTACACCTATGATCATAATTGAAAATTGTTATGTTTACTGTAAGGTTATGCTCTGAATATGTATATATGTGTTCAAAAGGACTTGGACGAGATTGTCTCATTCTAGCAAATGACTGAGACGGCCTCCAAAACAAGATTGACACCGACGTTACAACATTCAACCAACTTCTCGCTCCTCATCTTCTTCAACTTCATCTTTATCCTATTCCCTCACATCGCCGTATACGACGTTCATCTTCACCGATGTGGTATACCAAACATGGTATACATCATCACCGATGTCTGCAGAAAACACCGATGTCTGCAACACCGATGACTGCAACATATTTGACATACAGTGATTTTAAAAGAGAGAGGAGAACAGGAAGAAGAAGAGGTGAAGGTATCTATATATAGAGCTGGCAAAATATTACCCAACCCGCCAACCCGACCCGAACCCAACCCATTAATAATGGGTTGGGTCAAAATTTTGAACCCGTTTAATTAAATGGACGACCTGACCCAACCCGTTTAATTAAATGGGTTGGGTCAGGTTGAGAATTCCAACCTGATTTTGACCCACCTAACTCATTTATGAAAAAACAAGCTAAAAAACCCCTAAAAGAATTTGGAGTACTCTACTGCTCTTACTTAATCATTACACTTAAGGTTAAATAACTACTTACGAAGTTGTAATGATGTTAATTTTGAACATTTGTGTTGATTTTGAACAAAAGTTATGTTGATTTTGAACAATATTATCATATGGTTATATAATGAATTAATTTTAATTTGGTGCCTACTGTTATTTGCAAATAAATTATGTTGTTTTTATTTTTTTTCTAGAAAAAACACGAAAAAAAATTTAAATGGGTCAACCTGAAGATTGACCCGTTTATCATAAGGTTGGGTTGGGTTGTAAATTTCAACCCGTTTAAGTTAACAGGTCAGGTTGGGTCAAGGGATTCTCAACCCGCCAACCCACCAACCCAACCTGATCTTGACCCAACCCGACCCATTACCAGCCCTATATATATATATATATATATATATATATAGGGGTAGGATCCGCTGAAAACAGCTCTTAATCTGAAAACTGAAAACAAGGTAACTTTTAAGCCCTTTGGGGTAACTTTTAACACTTTTAGGGTAACTTTTGTCAGTTTTAGGGTAACTTTATTATATTTGTAGTTCTATATATTTCAAGGGTAACTTTATTTATTATAAGAGTAACTATTACCACTTTTAGGGTAACTTTTACCATTTTTAGGACAACTTTTTAGATTTTAAGGGTAACTTATTTTAATTTTGATTATAGTTAAACCTATGAAGGATTCGAACCTACATCGTTGTGTCTTACACAATGTTTTGCCAATTGAGCTAATAGGTTGTATGAATTTCGCCAAATATATGTTAGTGAGAGGGGGTAACAAAGAGCTTTAATACAGCAACTAATAACAATTTTTGGAAACTAATAAAAACAGAGTATGCTACACCATAATGAACAAGATAAAAATAACAGAGAAGAACACCAAAAGTAAAAAGTAGACAATACCACATGAAACGAAAGATTAGGAAAATTAAAATTATCAGTTTTACATCAGAGAAAGCAACAACATCCAAGTAATGTAACCATAAGATTTCATAAACACGCAATATAAAGTTACCCTAAAAGTGCATAAAGTTACCCTTGAAATATATATGAAATTACCCTAAAATTGCTAAAAGTTAGCCTAAAAACGGTAAAAATTATCCTAAAAGTGGTAATATTTAGTCTTATAATAAATAAAGTTATCCTTCAAATATATACAACTACCCTTAATATAATAAAGTTACCCCAAAATTGGCAAAAGTTATCCTAAAAGTGTTAAAAGTTACCCTAAAGGGGTTAAAAGTTACCCTTGTTTTCAGTTTTCAGCCTAAAGATAGTTTTCACGAGATCTCATTCCTATATATATATATATATATATATATATATAAAACAAGGTTCATTTTGCTTATGTGTCAAGCTAGCATTATTCAATGTTCACTTCGCCTACGTGTCACGCTACTACTACATTTGCCACGTGTCATCGCCAAATTCGACACTCTATTATATAAAGTGTTCACATCAAAATTCTGATGTCACATGGCGTGATAATTTCCTTCCAAAAAAAACTACCTTGAAATCAAACAATGATATTAGTGTGGGAAGTTTTAAACAACTGCCTATATTATAGCTGCCAATCAAATATAATTGAATGTTTTTTATTTAAAATTCAAAATTCACCCACCAAGAATTGTTATTATAGTTGCGGAAAAATAAAGGTAAAAAATGTTATTATATAAGATGTTCATGTAATCACACCCTAATATAAACTGATTGTCCAGAAAATTAGAATGTGCATTAATCCTAATTTCAATCTCAATTCTAAATTTTCTAAATGACAGTTAATATTCTAATATATTAAATAAATTTTCACTAACTGTTAAAACTTAGAATCTTGATTTTTTCAATATATTTCTCACTCACTAACTGTAATAAATTAGAATATTTTTATAGATTGGCATATTCACTATTTCATTTCAACCTCATGTTATTGTTTCAAATAATTTGAATCTTGATTCTTCTCACTCACTGTTATCAATTATAAATTATATGACTCATTTTAGTATTATAATTATAAGATATATATAATTGCTAAAAACTACATGCAAACATAAAATCATGGAAATTTCATCATAATCAGTCAAAAATCATTTTTTTAAAATAAACTTACCAAATAATTCCAACCTACATTGACCCATTTAGAAAATTTCTTCGAACTCCATTGAATCCAACTCCTTCATAGATTTGCGATTTTGCATGCGGTCTTTAAGTCATTTTCACTTTGTAGATCGAATGATGTACACCTTGGTTGCATTAAGGGATTATAGTAACCATGCTTCAAATGCAAAAAACATAAAGATAATCAAAGGCTTAATTTCTTCACAAAACCCACATGCGTGAGTTTTATAATTGTTGTTGTTGCAAAAATCGATGACTTGAGAAGATAACAATTCAAGATGTTGGAGTATAATTTTGATCGATAATTTGTGGCTTTAAAGTATAAAAATGTAGCTACTTATAAATGAGAGATTGTAATTGATTTGCTTGAAGTCTCTAGATTTTAGAAGATGAGTAGGCGTATTTTTTGGACTTAATTTTTGGAGGGTTTTGATGGAAAATCGAAGAGGAAGAAGAATGGCGGTTGGTAATGGATAATTGTTCATAAAGAAGTTTAATATATGGTACATCAATATAAGGAAGATGAAGAAAGAATCATCTCATTTAAGTTCCCTGAATAATCTGAATACAAACATTGTATAAGTTTGCTATAAAGTGTAACAACTTATAAAGTATTGTATATAAAGCTTGATATAAAGAGTTGAAAATAAAGTCTGATATCTTATTGTATAAGTTGATATTAAGGTATATAAAAAAATACAATTTTTAAACATATTATATGGTTTTATTTTTTGATGTATACATAACTAATTATCAGGTCAAAAAATTGGTTTTTCTTTTTGATGCATAATGTACGTACTTGATATATGATGTATGCTTTTGATATAGTTGAAGAATATTTTTGTGGACTGTGCACATAACAATAAGAAAAAAAATTATATTGTTAACTCATAAGAGCCCTTTATTGGATATATCTAACAGTACGACCAATCATAATTTCAGTATAAAATATATAGCGAGTTATTGACTTGGTGCTCGAAATCTAGATCTCAATTTCATAAGGACTCTTAATGAAAGATATATATAATGAAATATATTGTCTATTTGATAAATTAACTCACATGTTTTTTTTTAAAATGATGGAAAACGTAATCACTATTTACTTTGATTAAATAATATTTAATACATAGGCTTAATTATAATATTTCGGTAAATATTTATGAACTTTACAACATATTTTTGGCGAAACTATCATAAAATCTTAAATTTATCATTCCCATGTAATTTGCAGGGGTCAAAAACCTATACTAAAATTTTCGATCAAATTTATTAGTAGCATAAATTATGTCCATCACACATGAGAACCATGGTATTAGGGGGCTATACTTTGTTTTTGTGTGTAAAGAAATTGATATAGACATTTAAATTGACTATAAGGAACAATGGCATAAAATTACTTGAGTTTAAAGTATCTATGAGACAAGTTTTACCGTAAAAAGTTAGTTAAAGTTAAATAAATGACCTAAGCAGGTCCATTTTTTATAAGGCCCGTTCTAAGAAAATAAGAACAATCATACTACTATTATAGATAATTACAAGTCATAATCTTGCAGCACAAGGTCGTAAGCCAGTTTTAAACTATTTTAATTACAAGTTTCTAAATTTTTAATCACAAGGCCATAATAAATATTTCAACCTAAAATTACGAGATAAACCTCATTCACGAGTATGTTGGAATGTAAATATAGAAGTTTGAAATTGTTCTACAATACAATTCTAAAAATCGAAAAGAATATGAAAAAGAACAGGTCATATGGTGATTAAGAAATAAAAGGCAAATCAAGACAAAAATATGCCATATTTGTATAATTTTTTTGAGTGATTTTCTATTTAAATTAATTTTTTCACTTAGAAATTTAGAGATAACCCCATTCATTTGATGAAAATCATGCTATATAAACTTTGAGATTGTTTTTTAATACAATTTGGATAATCATATCATTAAAAAAAATAAAATTTGTAATAAGATAGTTTAATAAGAGAGATGAGTTGAGTGGGATGCAGAAAGCAAGGAGTATGAAAGTTGTTGCATGATTGAGTGACAGTAGTGCTACACATTGTGTTTTTATATGAGCCTTTGTATAAAACGATAGGCAGAACAAAAGCTTCTTCATTTCAACTTTTTTTGTTTAAGAATATTTTTTGCAAAGCAAGTAATTATATTAATTAGAGCAACCAGTTACAACCTAAAACGAACCAAGAGAAAGTAAACTTTTGCTTAGCAAAAAAAAAAAGTTGGTCGTTCACATGTTTTATCATGACATTAGCTACATCAATCACTGAACATACGGGTCATACGTCATTTATTTTTAATACACGATATGATTATGAAAACTTGAAATCAATCAGCTACTATTCAAATCATGATTTTAGGAGAAACATCCTAAAATCTTAAATTTATAAACAAAGTATTTCCCCCACATTTTAATGTGTTTTTTTTGTTTATTTACGTAATTATAAATGTATATATCACGATTACAATATTTTTAAAGGTTAAAATATTTAACAAAGGATTAATATATATTAAATATAATTTTACATTGTATATTCTTTTAATCTTAAATACATGGATTCTAATAATCACGGATTCAATATATTTCGAATAAAAACAACTACTTAATATACAAAATGATGTTGTCGCACATTATACACGGCTCCAAACCATTTCTACATAAAACCTCCCGTGCATTTTTGCACGGGTGGAAAGCTAGTAGAACTGATAAAAGAATATACATAAACTGATAATATGTGACTTAATCGTACAAATAATATTCATGAACTTATAAAAGAATATACATAAACTAATGATATGCGGCTTAAACTAATTATATAGCTGCAGTCGGTCTTATAGGAGATCGTTTACTTTTTATTTATGATTAGGCAATGGCTCAAGCTCGATATAAGAAGAGAATGTAATCACATTGTTTAATCCATCTAGTGACTAGTTTAATCCATTCGATGAGATTGACGGGTCAATTTCAAAATTGTTTGTTGTAGTTTGAGATTCAAAAGGAAACAAAAAAAGGAAAAAAAACAAGGGACGACTAGGTTGGTGTGAGATGTCTAGAGATAGTGTTGGGTTAGGGTAAGATGAAATGGGTTTGATTGGAGAATGTAGACTTGATTTCGTCTAATTTTAATGTAAAATTAGACTGCCTATTCTAATAATTTGTGTATAGTTTAAACTGATACAAAAGTGCCTTAAACTGATTAAATAAAAGTCATATTCGAACCCGTGTTAGCCAAGATGCTTTGATATATGTGTAAATATAATAGGATTCAACAGAAAAATAATCTATTACATTATATTAAAATAAAAACAAAAAAGACACATGTGAGTATGTGACACTCTTATTAATTTGTTTATTGCCTAAATTATATAATGGAAAATCTCAGGGCCTGTTCTCTTCGGCATAAAACAACTGAACTGAACTGAACTTATTGGAGCTAAACTGAACTTAACTTATCAGAGCTGAACTGAACTGAACTGAATTGAATTGAATTGAAATAAACTGAATGTAATAAATATATAAATAATATTTTAAACAAGAATAATATGAATATTAAATAATAATTATAAAGATAAGTAATAATTGAATAATAATAATAATAATAATAATAATAGTATTTTGGATATTTTTAAATGATAGTTATATATAAATAATATTAATAATCATAAATTAATAATAATAATAATTAATGATAATAATGATAATTAATAATAATTATTTTATATTATTTGTATTAATATATTAATACTTGATGATGATATATAATAACAATAATATCTAAGAAGTAAATTAATATTACTATTTTAATAATTAGATTTAATAATATAAAAATATTTAGTAAACCGTCTTGACGCGATTTGATTGGTTTATGGGATAAAAAAAGTGGGTTTATTTGTGCTTTGACCTAAATCATGTTCCTCCTAATAATAATAGTAATAATAATGAGTAAAGCTGTAATAAACAAAATGATATATAGAAACAACAACAACAACAACAACAACAATAATAATAATAATAGTACTTAATAGTAATGATATATATTTAAATAATAATAATAATAATAATAAGAGTAATTAGTAAATTAAATTATACCAACATAATAATAATATTTAACAAAATAATAATAAAAGAATGGAGCTGAACTGAACTTATTGGAGCAGAACTGAACTGAAAATAAGTTGGGGAGAACAGACCCTCAGTCTTCTTAAATTATAGTTTTAATAAGCTAATTTTGTTAGATTTTTGAATAGATAAGTGGAAATTTTAAATTAAGTCGTTCAAATTTTATCCATGAAAAAATATTCTTTTACGGATAATGTGTCAAGCTAAGTTTATGTTATATAATATATAAGAGGAATCCTTTAAAAAAACGATTAAGAGGAACTTTTGGAAATTATAAGGAGCCCAAAGAAATATTAACAAAATAGTACTACCTTCGTGACTTTTTCATGGTTACACTTTGAATTTTGACACAACTTACAAGTTTATATTTGACTATCATTTATGATTGATGAATAAGGAAAAATAAGATCATATCAAATCTTATTTAATTCGTTTTGATATATATACATTTAGAATATCAACTTTTTATAATTTTTACAAAATGTTCAAATATTTATATTGGTAAAAATGAAAAGGTAAAGTATAACCATTTAAAAGGAAGCGGAGGGAATATGATATGGTCCAAGACTCCAAGTTCACTTTCACCTTCAAATACAACGGAACAAGACGAATTCACTCAAGGGGAGAAACATATAACATCCGGCCCATTAGCTCAGTTGGTTAGAGCGTCGTGCTAATAACGCGAAGGTCGCAGGTTCGAGACCTGCATGGGCCAAATTGCTAGATTTTTTTTTTGGCGTAATTTAGAGAGCCAACTTTTGTTGTGTCTTATGGATATGTCAATCCTACTCAGTTGTACCTAATACTCTTATGGGAAACAGAAGCATAAATTATCCTCCATGGTATAGTTCTTTCATTGTAAATCATGTAATCATATGTTAAACGCACAACAACATCAGATAGACAACTAAAATTTAGAATAGCCCTCATGATCCGTGCACACATAATTACTTGTATTCACGCAACTTTCACTTAGGCGAGTTGGAAAGGTTCAAATGTACGCAACCTTATCCAGTTATCCCTATGACGATTATGACTCGATACACAGTGATTGTTTGTGACTCGATACACAGTGATTGTTTGTGACTTCACAATCAATAAATAGTGTTGGCTCTATAACCACTCATAGGAACAAAAGACAATGGGAGTAGGCATAACACAATAATCCTCGTCCATCATGCTTGGCCATGTTTGGTAAATGGTTTTTTCATTGGCTTTTAGCATTTCAATTTGGTCAAACAGTCAAAAAAGTGTTTGGCTATTGTCTTTTTGGTTGGCTGAAAAGTTGGCTTTTAAGCCAGAATGAAAAAGCTGTCTGGAGCAGCTTTTTGGATTGACTTTTGGCTTATTGGCCCACAAACTCTCTAATAAACAGCCAACAGCCACAATTAATTTTGTCAAACACTTTTGCAAACAGCTGGCTTAAACAGGCAACTTAAAAAGCCGATATATACCACCAATGCTTTCAGTCAGTCAAACAATCCAACTAAACCAGCCAAAAGCCAAAAGCCAAAAGCCAAAAGCCAAAAGCCAAAAGCCAACAGCCAACAGCCAACAGCCAACAGCCAACAGCCAACAGCCAACAGCCAACAGCCAACAGCCAACAACCGTTGTGTAATATGATGCAACCAATAACCGCTGAAAGCTTGTATGTTTCTTTTTTCTCTAATGATTTCAATCGATCATATCATGGTCGCCCTCCACCAAAAAATTGAGTTCGACAATCTCGTAACAAAATGAAAAGTAAATTGTGAACTTTACAACAATAGGAATCATACTGTACATCTCAGTAAGCCTGAATGTATATCTCCAATGTAATCGTCTCTGACAGATGCCTCTGAATAAAGAGGGCCAAAGAATTTGAAGGGCAAAAAATGCTCGTGCTTCCTTTATTCTGTATGTTATTGGTGGAAAATATATCTTCAATGACGTTTCATTTCTTGGAAGATATTAGATACTTTCGGGGACAATCTCGGCAGGAACTTGAACAGCTGCAAATTCAGCATTGATTCATTAGATTTACAAGAAAAGAAACAAGGAAAAACACACCATACTCCACAAAGGAGCTGTATGCTATTACTTAGAAGCTCCAGTTTAAGAGCTCCAGATCAAGAAAAGGTGGTATATTACAGTAATAGAAATTAGCAGCAAAGAGACTTGGTTATCTGCAAGTTAGCAACAAATGTTTTATTGCGAGTCCTGGTAAATTAGACATTTCTCGAGGCAAATGAGGCATTCAGGTGACTTGAGGCTCGAGCCCTGATAATAAATTGTTTTCCACAGCTTTACAAGGCCATTTAACAGCAACATCATGAAATTTTACTAAGACAATGATTAGATCTATTATACAAGCAGAATAGATCCACTGTAAGGAATTCCTATGTTAACATAAGTTGAACATACCCAAAGCTTCACACAGGCGTCCATAATAACTGGAACCAGGCATATAAATATTGTAACGGTAGACTGATCAACCTCTAGGCCATAATGCTCAACAATGACTTCACATACAGTCTGCCAACCTGATTCAGAATGATACCTGCATGACAAATGCAAATATATCAGTCAATAAATTATTTCAAAAGAATTCTGCATAATGTGATCATATTTTTGGAAATTAAGTCCTCATATTAAGATTACCCAAGAAAAATGTCAGTGATGAGAATAATGAGAAATGCTTTTCCAGTGTCTGAAATGTTGCTGATAATTTTATATCCCGTGAATTTCAGTAAAGCAACCTGCAAATTTCAAAAAATAATAAATAAGGTTCTACAGGCAGAAGATCACAGATGGAAGCGACAAGCTTTCAGTCACCTGGATAGGAAATCAGATCTCACATTATATATTACCAACAAAACCTTCTTCTTTCCCCATTTTCCCCAACCCACAAGCTCGTGAGTGACTCCAGCAATAAAATTAATAATTGCTACTCAGAGTATTATTTTCAAGCTCCCCTAGATATTATCTGAGAATAATTTTCATTTTCTTTCTTATCTGCAGTCAATGAACCAATACTGCAGTAAACACAGTCTAGGTGCATCTTTAACCACTGCAGATCTGAGCACTTCATAAACATAAATCAAGTTCCGCAAACAAGCTAATTAGTTGGTTGCAGACGAGGAGAGGGGAGAAAAAAGGGAAAAAACAACAACAGGAAGTTCGGCAAGGAAAGCAAGTGACCAAGAATCCTCTTCATACAACAATCCATAGCTGAAGCTTGGAATAAGCATCCACAACTTCAGATTCCATTTATTATAGCAATGTAATTTTTTTTCTAAATTGAGCAGTCTCTCCTTGGATAAGTTTCTGACAGCTACTCAAGTTCTTCAGTGTCCTTCAGCCCAGAAAACCAGTAAAAAAAAATCTACTTAAATTCTTCAATGGAGATGAAACCTACATTTCTGTCAACTATTAGCATACCTCTAGTTGAGATTTAAAAAAGTCTAGCGTGCTTCAGCCCAGAGGACAAATGAAAATATAAGAAAGACGACAAAGCAGTACCAAGAACTCCCAATGAACATGGAACCTACGTTTCCGTCAACACTGAGCAATCCTTTGTGTCATTAGGAAACAATTATTGGTTTATGAGATAAGTCAATGATAGAGCTACTCAGTAACACTTTGTTTAATTTTCTACTTTGTGTTGAAAATACAGCAAGCATGAAAACATCATAATGAAAAAGGACTATCAGAAAAGAGTCTAGTAAACCCTAGACCCGCTAGTACTATCATTAATCACTATTATCACCATTACCCAACTGCCTCAATTGGGGATCCAATCTAAGCACGGTAAGGGGAAATGAGGAGAATTAGTCCACTATATCCTCGATTTGAAAGCATTTACACGTTGCATATTAGCACGAGTTTGTTAAGGACTTAAATCCTTTTGTTAAAGTCCAGTATAACCCAATGCACAAAAAGTAATCAACGAGTCAACAACTTTAATCGATGAGTCGACAACTGGACAGATTAGGTAACAACATAACTTAGTTACCGCATTTCAAATCATTTGCAATCAAATTGAAACTTAAATTGAACAGATACTGCTAAGCAGAACAAGAGTGTGCTGGTCAAGGTTCCGACATGATTCAGAACCTTGACCATCTTTGCTCGTGAGGTAAAACAAATAATAATTAAGGAGATGCACAAGGCTCCCAGTCACAGACTTCCAAGTGTTTAGTATGAAACCAATCATGACTGAACTGGCATGAGGACTGCAAAAAAAAAACCGTACATATACAAAGACAAATGTTAGCAAAAGAGCTAGACATCCTACTTTACTCTGGTTGAAGTACAACAGGAGGAACAATGATATCCCAAAGACCATATCAGACCAAATGTTGGCAAATGCTATCCGATTAGTTAACCTCCATTCATCTCGCAACTCTAACCTGTCAGAATGACCAAAACAAACACATGTTAACAGAAGATGACAATTGCTTTTGTGTATTCAAGGGAAAGAGAAAAAGAATGCTAATACAATTGCTAGCTTACAGACACTTAAATCTGACTAGGCAAGCAGTTACAGTCTTACAGAAATAAGGACTTCTCGTATCAGCATACTAAGTCTACTTCCTAACAAAGGAATAATAGGCAATGTGATCTCAATCCATCATAGCTCACAACAAGTCACATGAGGCCATGACACTAGATTGAATATTCCAGACCAGCAGCACAGAGAAGAAAAATCTCCAAAGGATGGCCTAAACCAAAGGTGCTGACAGCATCTTCAGCAAAGCTCTTGCTATAAGTTACAAAATTATGCCTATATGAAACCGTGCTAAAAAAACTACCTGAAATAGAGGTAAATAAATATGCAATGCAGTAAAACTTACGCTTTATGCCGCAATTCCCACCATGTCTCCTCCTCAGAAAGTGGAGGAGCTTTGCCTATCTCAGCTTCAAACCGAAGCCTTGCTTTCTCAGAATTTAATTCCTTCACCATTTCAAGCTTTTGACCTCTACGCACATCAAGCAACTCCGCAGCAAGTGGTACAGTGTTGACATATCTGCTCACAGAAGAACACATCTTACAATTCCCATATCAACCACATTCTGATTATTTTATTAAATTCCACATATCGTGGACCCAATGACATTACATGACCTTTTCTTGAAACTAAGAAAAGGCTCCTATGAAGGATAAAATTCTTGTATCCGGACATTATGTGGCTCATGTCGCCCAAAGATTGCCAAACCCACAAATCGCTGCCAAAGCCTAAGAATTGGCTGATAGATAGAGTTGGAGTTAAGGTGCTGCTATTGAAATTGGTAGTCCTTGGGATAACATACCAAAGGGCTCCAGGATGACAACAAGGCAGATTACGTCTCACCTTGAGCAGCTAAATCGAAACAACGGCCAAACACAGATAGACTCAAAACAACTTTCAATAAGTTGATTAATACATATATTTTGTAGGTCTGTCAGCCATCTAGAACTTTGTTCCCTAATGTTTGTGTTATGAGTTTCAAGAATGTTGAATCTGGATTTCATTTCTTTCTTCGATTGAGGTGGCTGGTGTTATACAATTATACCTTTTGGTTTAGAAGGAGAGTCATGGTTGTGCACTTTCTTTGTTGGGTCACATGCAAAAGAGTAAATATGTATTGAGAAGAGCAATCAACAGGAGCTGCTTTGGAGATGTGCCTTCAGTGTGGTGGTTTCTAGGAGCACATTGTGCGTATTTTCTGTAACAGAGTGTGGAGGCATTCCGGGATAATTTGGTGTTTCTAGCCTCTTTTGGGCTGTGGTATCTGAAGCTTACCTACCTATTTGCTTTTGTATTGTCTTTGCCATCACCGTATCCTCTAGTTGTACCATATTTGGGATCGTCACAGTTCATTGAAATACTCTGCTCAGTTAACCAAAAGGATAGAAAATACTTCCAGTTTAAGGCGTTCCCACAAATGTATGACGTAAATTGAAAAGTAAGAAGAAGTTTATTTTTCCCAGCTAGCAGTAGAAATAATTTTCTAAGGCCAGCCAGCCTGCATTCATGAAATAAATAAATTTATCGTTTTAGTCCATGGTCAAATATACATACATCTTCATCCAATAATTAGAAACAATCTACTATACTGTCAAAGGTGATGCTCCCTATAGTGATAATTTGAGGAAGTAACCAAGATCACCGTGGCATGGCCCCTTCCAAGAACACATCAAATTGTGGCTTAAGCCACTCTAGGACATAGGTTTAAGTGTTTAAGGCCCCGTTCTTAAGAACTGAGAGAAACTGAACGGAAGTGAACATGAGAGAGTTTCTGAATTGAACTGAACTAAATGAACAGGGCCTAAGAGGATCAGATCGTAATAAACTATTACCCCTTGCCCAGTAAGATACTGAGTCCAAATTCAATATGCAACCTATTTTGCAATTGATATGGCAGTGGTTAATGCATCTAACACATAAGCAGTACTTAATATATGCCCAATCAACTGCATACATTTACTCTCTATATTACAGTCTTTATAACCTGAGATTTATTAGGATTAGAAAAATGCTCAGGGATCCCAAAATATGATGTTCATCTTCATCCACGTTGAACAGATACAAGTACAATTATTTTTCTGGTAAATTCACATTATGACTAACATAGTTATCAATGTACAAGAAGCCATACCAACCCTTCTTTCCCATAGGGCAATAGAGGTATAGAACTGCCTCAACAATATGTTCGCTTACCCTATTGCATACTGACTTTTTCTTCAATTCCTATAATTTCCCCCAAACCAATCCACCCCAACTTATCCTCCCATTCCAGCAACAAAAAACAAGGACAGTTTGAGATGTCGAAGTGATATGCAAGCTAAAAGCAGTGAACTAACATTTACCTATCTAAAAAAGGCAGAAGCACGTAGTCATGAACAAGAAAATCCAATGCCCAAGGAACAACTACCAAAACAGCCAAAAATTTAGCCTGCAAGACAGAAAATGCAGTTTATAAGACTAAAGCCATGCACTTTTCTAGCAAGTGTTATGAGGTATTAGTAGCTGTATATAACAGCAAGAAAAACAACAGTTATAAGTTAGACTATCCTAACAACATACACAATCACATAACCCAATTCAGCATAGCAAAAATCAAGATAAACCACAACACCAAAAGAAGAACAAATGTAATACCGAATTCCGCCAAGCAAATTGAAAAATGCGGTCTTCGTACAACAAATCATCATCCTCTTTTCCAAGAATCAAATTCTCAAGTGTCTTAACCAAACCCCTCTCAGGCCTCATCTCATCAAGATCACCTTTAATATCTTCTTCCTTTAATTCACTGACTTCATCATCATCATCATCATAATCCCATTCTTTCCTAACCACACCATTTCCCCCATCAGAAACTAGCCAATCCTCCCAATTCCTACTCTCCTCATTCCTAATCCCCTCTTGAACCTCTCTCAACTCAATTAGCGCCTCCGCCCGATTCCTCCACGCCTCGAATCTCTCCTCCTCTGATATCCCCTCTCTCTCATCAGAGCCCTCAACTTCATATTCTCTCTCCTCCTCCCCTTCCAAATCTTCCTCCCTTAAACCAAGCCAATTCCCATCTTCCTCAAAGAAAAACCTCTCCCACCAGCTCTTCTTCCTCGAATTAAGCCCCTTTTTCTTCGCATTTGGAACTACTAACCCTAAAATCCGATTATTTCTTCTACCAAAATCTTCCCTAACCCTGAAATTGGGCAACAAATTGCTGTTTTTCCTGTGAATTGAAGTGCATAAGCTAGGTTTAAAGACCATAAAATTGTCAATTAACACTATGGAAGTGCTCATAACCACAACAACACATTGTCAGGCTAAGATTCCCAACTTAAAATTATTTCTTTATCTTGCTTTTGTTCTCAATTTGAGCTGTTGAAGCTTTGCTCAGTGGAGAGAGAATAATATCTCACATTCTTCGGAAAGTGTGTTAAAACCCTAGAATGACGAAAATGGGGGAATTCTGTAATTGATTGAGGAATTAGGGAGAGAATTAGTAAAGCTAAAGAGGGTTTAGCAGGAGAGAAGAAGAAAGATGAAGTGGATAAAACGGTCTGCATATTTATTGTTAAGATTGAGATAAAACCCCGGGAAGTTTTCTCATTTTTCTCTTCTTTCCACTCTTTGATGACATGGACACCTATTGTTCCACAAGTAATACTTTACAATTTATTTATTACTCGTATTAATTTTTGAAAAGGTACCACCCAATTTTTTAAAATGTATAAGAAAATCTTTATTAGATATTTAGAGTAGATGTTAATGTCCTACATTAGCGTAGTATCATCCTGAATTTCAGGGTGTTACCCATGATTCGAATCCTCATCCCAACATATGTTGGAGTATTTACTATTTGGCTATTTAGCCTTGTATTCAATCTTGAAGCTAGTGTGTCCTATATGTTAGTAGCCTTGTGACCAAGTTTAGAATTTTGTCGATGTTTTAGTTAGCTTCCTCGAATAAATACATGAAATAAACTGATGTGAAAGAGAAGATAATCTACATGCATGATGCAACTAGGGCGGTTCAGAGTGTGGTCTGGACTGCACCAAACCGCAATCCAAACTGTTTTTTCGCGGTTTGGGTTGGTTTCCGGTTTTAAAATTGCGGTTTGGGTTATGATTTCAAGCAAACGACAGTTTGTGGTTTGGGTTGGGTTTTAATTTTAGTAAACCAAAACCGCACCGCAAACCGCAATTTTATATGTTTTTTAAAAAAAATTAAATACACTTGACAAGGTGGCATGCAAATATAAAACTGAGAAAAGAAGTTTGAGGTAAAGAACTTTAACACTTTTGATAAATCATTATATATGAAGTCAACTTCATAATTATTTGGACTCTTATTAACAATTTTTTTTTTTACTCTTAGATTACAAAATTAATGTCGTGGAGGAAAAAATGATTAAACCGCAAACCAAACCGCACTAAACCGTTTTACGCGGTTCGGTTTGGGTTAGTTTAGGAAAAAGTGCGGTGCGATTTGGATTGAAAAAATGTCAAACCGTATACTTGCGGTTTGGGATGAGTTACATCCCAAACCGCACCAACCCAAACTGCAAACACCCCTACATACGACTATGAGTTGAATGCACAATGAGCAATACTCAAAGGATGTTTACGTCCACTAGATAAGAGATCATCGACATGTCCATGACAAGAGAACAAATGTCATCACAAAGAGATCATCGACTATTATCCATGAAATTTGGCAAATACATATTGAGGGTTTGGCGCGCAATGTATAGTTTGGTAAGGAAAATGGATGTGGTCCGCAATCGTCTCAAATCTTGGTGCTTGGATAAACGGCTTTTTTGGGGTGTTAATTGGCGGACTATGTTTAACGAATTTCAACATCAAGGAAACCAAATTCAGTCCATACATCAAGGCGCTTCGCTGGTGCTGCGCCATCGTACATTATTAAGTGAAGCTTCTTTAGCAGTGACTTATTGGCAACAACGTATTAAAGATCGGCATCTTCGACTTGGGGACATCCCATCAAAAAATTTATTCAATAGACTCAGGCAAAAGAAACAACAAAATTTCGTTTATATGCTTCGTACTTCGAATGGCGATTGGGTGGAAATCCATACGACATAACCCAGATAATCCAAACGTATTACAGAGACATCTATAGGGTCGTTGATGAACCTCGCTGGAGAATACAAAACATGGCTCGGAGATTGACCCAGTGCTCCGAGAACTTCACCTTCCGCGGCTATCGGAGACGGATTCACAGGAGCTCATGGCTCCTATTACAGGGCATGAAATTCGAGATGCCATCTTTAAAATTGCAAACGATAAATCCCCTGGATTAGATGGTATTCCGTCGAAATTTTTTAAGCTTCATTGGGATCTCCTCGAGCCCTCTGTAATAAAAGCGATCCAACGTTTCTTTTCTACTGGCCATATTTTGAAAGACTGGAACAAAACTATCCTGATTCTACTTCCAAAGACTACACCGTCGGAGGAGGTAAGCCATTTTCGACCAATAGGTTTATGTAACGTCATTTACAAGTGTATTGCAAAATGTATGGTCCACAGGATGAAGTACCTACTACCAAGGTTAAAATGCGTTCGTTCCGGGGGGTCATATGGACGATAATATCCTGATTTCTTATGAGTTGACCCACATTATTAATAAACAAAGAACGGGAGTTCGATATCTTACAGCGCTGAAATTGGATATGAATAAAGCATATGACAGAGTTAGCTGGTTGTTCATATTAAAGAGTTTGACAACATACGGGTTTCCTACTTATTGGATACGATTAATTCAACAATACATTTCGACAGTGTCCTATAGAGTTCTAGTCAATGGGTCGGCAACCCCTACATTTGTGCCGAAATGTGGTTTACGACAGGGCGACCCTTTATCTTCGTATCTCTTTTTATTCTGTATGGATATCCTATCTCGAATGACTATGTTGGCTACGGACATACGACTGTTCCAAGGTATTAAGATCGGTAAACAGGGACCTACTATTTCGCACCTATTTTTCGCCGATGATGCTCTCTTCTTCTTTCGCGCCTCGAAGGCGGCGTGTCAGGCTATTAACACAACCGTAAAAAGATTTTGCAATATTTCGGGCCAAATGATCAATCTACAAAAATCTTTTGTGAAGTTCAGTCCAAATATCACACCTGAACACCGCCAAAGCTACAAACACATACTCAAAATGGAAGTCAAACCCTCGCTAGGTACATATTTGGGATCATCCATTGACATTCAAGGTCCAAAGGTTCAACATTTTTCACCACTACTGGATATCATATCGAACAAGATTGCTAGGTGGAATCATGGCTTACTTTCACAGTCGACAAAGCTAGTAATCATTAACTCAATTCTGGTGGCTACTATTATGAATCAGCTTTCCATTTTCCCGATTCCAACAACTATTTTCCACAAACTGAATGCCATGATTGCTCGTTTCTTCTGGAAATCTCCTTCGGAGAGGGGTATTCATTGGAAAGCAAAAAAGGTCATGCACCAGCCACAAGGACAGGGAGGGCTTGGCATCCACAATATTGGAGATTTTAATAAAGCTCTGCTTATGAAAAAGGTGTGGCATATTATCCAAAACCCACAATTATTGATTTCAAAGGTGTTTCACAACTACTCTTAGCACCTCATGGATTCGATCTACACTGCACAATATCTCATGGGGTAGGAAGGGCCTCCTTATGGCCAGTCATACCCTCAAAGCAGCATGCGCCTGGAAAGTGGAAAATGGTACTTCCATCTGGGCTGGGACTCACGCTTGGGTGCAAGGGAGGACCCTAATTTTTCGGGACTGTGTAACATTACGAGATGCTAATGCCACCTATGTCGCTGATCTTATTCTTCCACATAACCAAGGTTGGCATATGAGGCGCATTAATGATTTTTTTGTCCCGTCTGACACTCGTCTCATTAAGAGTATATAACTTCCATATCACTCTGAGGAGCCAGATCAGCCATACTGGCCTTTTACCAGGTCCGGAGATTACTCTACAAAATCAGGGTACGACTTTATTCTTTAACAACGACAAAATGAAATTTATAGCATGACAGCTCCAGTGACTATGCTATATATATATAGAGAGAGAGAGTTGGGTTCTAATGAGAACCCTCTTATGTAGGGGTGTTCATAAAAAACCGAAACCGAAATACCGAAAATCCGGTCTAAATGGGTGGTTACCGTACCGACAAAAAATTTTTTGAACGGTACGGTTACCGAACCGAAAAAATTAGCGGTTAAACGGTACGGTTACGGTTATGATTTTTGAGTAAACGGTTAACCGAAATACCGAAATCTTTTTTTCTCTATTTAATTGTTGTGAAACATTTTCAAACAATTACATTAATTCTAATATTTGTTGCTAAGTTACAATAATTAGAGGAAGTATGTAATTATTTAGAAACTCTAGTACTAATATAAACATTGTAATTAGGAAATGAAGTGAATTCTTAGTGTTAGTTATGTACTCCAATTGATTTATTATCCACTTTATAATACATTTTATATTAGAGTATATATAATATTAAAATATACGCACAAAAAAATTGAAAATATATATTTACATTAAGTAAAACATAATAGTATAACTTAAACAACGGTTAATGGTTAACCGAAAAACCGTACCGAAAAAACGGTTAACCGCTTAGGCGGTAACCAGATTAAACGGTTACGGTTACGGTTCGCAAAAAGAGCGTACCGAAACTTCCGGTTACCGAACCGAAATATTTTTTCGGGACGGTTAACCACCCATGAACACCCCTACTCTTATGGTGAGAACCACTTAAAATGAGCAAAAACTTCCTAAAATGAGCATAAAAAAGTTGAATGAGGAAAAATATAAAATGAGCAAAGCGTAAAATGAGCAAAAACGTTGATAAATGAGCATAAAATTGTTAAATGAGCAAAACCATAAAATAAGTGAAACAAAAAATGAGAAAAAAATTATGAAATGATCAAAATCTTCGTAAAATGAGGAAAAATGAGTGGTTCTTACGGTTCTCATCATAAGGGTGGTTCTCATATGAACTTAAACCTATATATATATATATCCTCCAATGAAAGAATTCAGGCAAGATGAATATAACAGCTATCAATTATCATAAAGAACCAAAAAAAAGGAAATAACCAAGTTATCGTAGTATTAGTTATGATAAAAATCCTATGTATTTTGCTATTTGTCACCCTAAATTGTTTTTACTAACGCCGCCCTATATACAATATTTTAATACTGTATATTTATACCTCCATTTCTTTTCACTTTTCATTTCTTTTCTCTTTTTATCCCTTTCCTTACCACCACCACCATCGGAGCCACCAACACCATCGCCACCACCACCAACAATATGCAAAGAAATGGAGAATTAATAAATATAATTTTCGTTTTTTATTTAAATAAAAAGAGAGGCGTCTACCAAGGACGCCCCACCACTGACGTAGGCGTCCATGGATGGTATGGGTGTTCATTTCGGATTATCCAATTTGTAACTTCATATCGGGAAAATGTGATCTTTCGAATATCCGAAAACTGAAACGTGAACTTTCAAAGAAAAAGTTCATAACATAAGTTTCGGAGTGAATCGGATATATCAGATATTTAGTATTGAAAACGAATATTACGGATTAGATATCCGAAACTATCTAGAAAAATTACAATGTTTCAGATACTTCAGAGGGGATGTACGAAAAAATCGAATGTTCTGGATATCTTTGAATATCCGATACGAAAAAATTTGTAAAACGAAAAATTGGAACAAATTTCAATTTTTCGAACCGGATCAATCAGATCGATATTTATGAATACCCCTAATGACAGGCGTATGTTCCCTATGGTGCAGCGCCTGCCGTAGACGCTTACGCTGGTGGTGGGGCGTCCATGACAGACGCCTCCCTCTTGTTATTTTCATTAAAAAAAATCTTTTAGGAGGTGCATGCAACAAGTGGAAGGTGGTGATGGGACGTGAGGATGGTGGCGGTGATGGGGCGTGAAGGTGGTGGTGGAGCGCGAACTCCAAATGCGTTTCTCCAAAGTGTGGTGATGGTGGGGTGTGATGGTGGTGGTACGGCGGCTGCGTCGCCAGTAGTGGTGTGGCCGTGTGGAAGAAGGAGAGAGGAAGTGAGAGAAGGGGAGAAAGTGAGAAAAGAAATGAAAAATATACAAATACAGTATTGTATACCTATTTAGTGCTAAAAAATTCCAAGGCGGTACGGTGTTTAGCAACTCAGAAATTCTACATTAGAACGCTGCATTGAATACAATCACGATTGTGGAAAACACAGCCACATGAGCGAGAGTTTGGCTGTGTATAAAAAAAACCCCGAACTATGTGGTTTCTTCCTGGATCTAGGCACATGTATTCATTCCTAGGTTCCCTCTTTAAGAGCTTCGCTACCTTAACTGGAAAAAAAAAAAAAAAAAAAAAAAAGGCAATGCAGCTACACTAGCACTCAAAAGCTGTGTAGCTCATGTTCGACATCAAGTCATCAACAAAGAGACCATGCAATGAGATGTGAAAACTAACATTTGTATGTAAGGTTTCATGCTGAACACATTCAAAACCCAGGACCAAATACACTTGGTCTTATCCATGAAGTTGAAGCTTAAGATAAGAAGAGTAGAAGACAATTAAAGCAAATTTAGTACTGTCGGCAAATTACGAGTGATTACTCAAGCCTTGTGTCCACGAGCAACAACCACGATCAATAAAACGACAACGGTAAGCAAGAATGTTGACTTGAGCTTATCTGAGAAAGCATATGATTCTTCTTCTTTATCACCATCAAGGGGTTTGAGTATATCACCCACAAACTGTGAGATATTTCCCAAGACTTCCGAAAACTTCACCTTCATATTCACAAACATCCATTTGAGTATACTTAAATTTGTAGATGGGTCAGGTTTTTCAACAGGGCTTGACGGCAAACATTCAGCAGCTGCACATATACCACAAAAAAAATGACTGCAAAAATCTAACAGTACAGAATGGCTAAAATTTAGTTCAGAACTTTCAAATTTTTGTTGTGCACATTCAACGAAATCATATAAACGCCATGTATAACATGAATGTAGAAGTGTAGTTGCCTGAAATTAATTGTGAAAGAGCAGAGAAGCATATACTAACCATTGCGGTAAGAATCCCTAATCTCCCGTACAGCATCGTTGTTCAAGACAGCATCCCACACAGCTTTATCAGATGACAATGATACCACCATTTTCTGTGAAGTAGACAACTCTTTCACAGTAGCAAAAGAATCACGTAGAGTCGTAGACTGAGACCAAACTAATATTATACTGTCTTGATCATTATGTGGAATCGATATATTGTACAGTCCCTCTGTGTCATAATACTTGTCTTAGTTCCTAATTTGGTCATTTTCTAATCGAATGTCCTTGACGTTCATTATTCTCAAATCTCAGGTACCTCCTCTAATATATACTTCAGTACTAAATGTATCCTTCATAACTTTCTTTCCTATGTGGTTTTAATTCAACAAAGACAACTATTATCGACCACAGGTGAGTACAAAGCTGGAAACAACTCGATTTCAAAACTCATTACCGTCCCTTAGTTCCTATTTGTTCTTCATATTGTTTTTTCACAATCCAAAGCAAATTTTAACCATGAATATCTTGAAGTTCGTATTCTTAAAAGTATGCAAAGTTGATATATTAAATACATATTTAAACAAGTCTAACAAGAATTACATATACATTGGTGAGAATTTATAGTGACTTAATCACTTTGGCTTTGTAATCACACTCCATTAAAGAAAACAAAAAGGAATAAAGTAACTGCCACTCATACATCATTAATATAAAAAAAAAAATTAGAAGTACCCATTTTTGCTTCAAATATACAAAGGCCAAATACACTGCATGTCTCATCATCTGTAAACCATATTACATGTGAATCTTCAGATATGCAGTAGAGTTGGCTAGGTTATGACTAAAACCATTTTCATATCTCAGTACAGAAGGAGGAAAAGGTGGTATTACTTAGTCTTATTAAAAGGGCTTCTAATTTCATCTATTTAACACAAGAACTATACTAAAGATTACCTGAACAGTGGGCTCAGTCTGCAAGAGATGAAAAGCATCATAGACCCTCTCCCATCCAGGAGATTGTGTCACTAATTTCGCATCATACGGATGCATCGATGGCTCTATCCAATCATACTCGGAACCCTTTGAGGATGTGCTTTGCACTGTATATGTGGCTCTAGTTGTTTGATCATCCATGTCATCCTCAACGTCGGAAAGTATCTCTTTGCTGGTGAATTGAGGGGATGAGTGTGGAGGAAGGACTCTACAGCCACAGGTAAAGAACACAGGAAACTCATAAGGCGGAAGAACAATAAGCTAGAAGCTAAGCCAATATAAAGGAGTAAAAATATGTCTTACACACACAGTGCAAGCACCTTAATCCTCAAAAAACTTACCGACACTCTCATTTTCAACACAAGCATATTAAAAATTAAAGTTCATGATTACTAGCTTATGGGATTTGTCATTAGCTTTCCTTGTTCAATTTTGCTCTTGTTCTTCTTGTATCCTATATTACTTGTTACTTCCACACTTCATTTTGGGCCGAAGTCGTGAGATTTTTGCAAATCAACAACCAAAGTCACTCTGTATTTTTTTTTTACATATATAACAAATCGTAAGCTATGAAAAGCTCAAATAACCAAAGATGCTCCAATCATCCTAAGGTCCTACAAATCATTAGCTATCTGAAGGAATTAAGAACAACAATGAATGCCAATGGTCAAGCAACATATCCATTTCTAGTAAATAAAACCTTGTTTGGTCAACAAGGTGATCGCGACAACTTCTTAAGGTAAATGTAAAACCATGAAAAGCAAGCTTACATGTTGCATTCAGTTAGCAACCTCTGAAAGTTATTCGGTTGGTTCATAGATGAAAGTGACTTGATACAATTAAATGACTTCCTAAGAAGTATTTGTTAGATGACAACATTAACTCCATACACAACGATGTTGATGTTTGTTGCGTAATTAATGTGGGTGAGCTTGATATGTTCCACTTATTTAACCCCCTGGCGTGAAACAGGTCTTCCTCATGATTCACAGCAATTCAAAGGAATTTGCATTCCAACTCTTGTTACTTATAAACTAAACAACAAAATTTGGCGATGTTTAGGATCACTATTAATTTCCAATATTGTCTTTTTTTTTTATCCATATGAGCCACGAATGCAGTACAAAGAAGGGGAGGGGGGATTCGAACCTGTTGTCAAAGGACCAACTCAACCAAAAGCTTAAGCTGATGGTTGAGGCCCCAGGAATATATCTATACTCTATCACCTGTCACAGCACCTCAATTTTAAACATTAGGCCAAAACATCTTTTGTAGTTTCCAGTATTCTCTTTTAAGGTACTAAAAAATCATATGATATATGTGTGCGTATAATGAACTTGAGTGAATTACTCATACCACTCATGTTCATTACAAATATAAAGAGATTAATTTCTATTTGGTATTTTTCTTTTTCTCCTATTCTCCAAAAGGCCTATTTATAACTCTTCTATCTCTTTTATTCACCAAAAAAATTTAATCTTTATCATTTATTTTAACACAGGGGTCGTAACTCCTAATGGCCCCTAATTTGATGAGACGGCTCTGCTATCTAGATGTACTAAACTGTACCTAATTCTTTATATGCAAAACTAAAATGAGGGTACCATTGAACTGCCTGGTTCATAAATCATACCTGTGTACCAAGTACCAACTTTTATCATCCCATATATTAGCTGTGTTACAGTCTGGTTGAATATAGGAAGTAATATGTCCTACAAAATTATTTTTCCCTCGAACTTCCAAATCGTAAAAAGTGACAAAAGTTGTTTAGTTGTTCATGAGAAAGTAAAATTTTCTACAAGAAATTCTACTTACAATTTTCTATGAGAAGTTCTACTTACCCAGATCCCCACAGCTCAATAAAACAACCAAACACCTTCACCACATTTAACTCATTTAAGAGTATTAATATAAGATGACTGACATTCTGATTTAAGTATACAACATTTATATGAGTAATACAGTATGTAACATTTTCTATTGATAGTATATCGCACATGAATTGGGCAAATAAAAAAACCAAAAAGAATAAAAAAAAACATGAACATGAAAGTGATACTAAAATATTAATATCAAATACAAGTAATAAACTAAAAAAATATATACTTTTTCCGTTTCGTTTTAAATGCGACAAATAAATAAGGTGTTGTTTGGTTGGAAGTTAGTTCCCTTGGAAATACAAATTCCTAGGAAATACATTATGAGTGTTGTGTTTGGTTGGAGGGAAATGAGAAAAGCATAGGAAATACAAATTCCAAGGGAAATAGAATTTCCCATGAAACATGGGAAATAACTCACCAAGCCCCCCCTTGGTGAGTAATTTCCTAGGAAATGCAATTTCCTATGGTATCAACCAAACAATTTTGTCTAGTTCCTAGGAAATTAACAAGGGAAAGAATTTCCCATGAAATATAAATTTCCATGGGAAATTACATGTGAACCAAACGATGCCTAAGTATTTTATATCTCACAAATAATAGCCCATTTGGTGCATTTAAAACGAAACGGGAAAGAATAAGTATACTCACTGTTGAAGAGATAAGAGGGCATGTTGAACTTCACGGGTAGAAGGAAGAACCCCAAATATAGGATCATAATAATTCTCCAAACACTCCCATTCATTATTCTCATTCGCAACTTCATTATAATTATATTCTTCCTCATTATTAGTAATAAAGTAATTAGGAAGAGAAAGACCATTAATACTATTATTATTACTATTACTAGTGCATGGTGATGGAACTGGGGAGGAGAGAGATAGGGCGTGTTTGGATGTGGTGTTATCTTTTGTTGACGAAGAACATATTTTAGTGGGTGAAGAAGAAGAATTATTATTGGATGAAGGAAGAGATTCTTGAAAATGATTAAGTTTAGTTCTTCTATTAACTTTTCCTGCACTTCTTAACATTTGTCCGCCATTTCCGCCACTGTAACTTCCACCTAAGGATTTTCTCATCTCTTTCTTTCTCTCACTTGTTTCTCAAGAAAGATGGATATGATATATGGATGGTTTTTATTCTTCTTCCTTTTTTAAAAAAAGGGAAAAATAAAGGGGGAAATTGATAGAAGGAGAATATGTCAATGGAGTTTCAATAGGCAGCTGGATTCGATTTCGCTCTACTCGTCCCACGTGTAGCTTCTACTGACGCTATTTTACTGATTTTCCTCCTTCACTGGTTTTTTAGGCTCGAGTATATTTTTCATCTATTTTTATTTTTTTGACATGGGATAAAAACAAATGTAATAGGATAGTTACAAGCTTAACTAAATTGATCCAACCTTTTCAAATACTCTCTCCGATCTTTATTAGTTTACCCATTTCTTTTATAAAAAGTTTTAGAAAAAACAATATTACGAGATAGAGAAGGAAAGAAAAACTATTATTTTATGTTAAAGTTAAATGTATGTGTGATGGAAAGTTAGTGGTCTCATTTCAAAAATAAAAATAAAATAAACAGGTAAACTAATAAAGGGTATCTCAAAAAGGAATACAGATAAACTAATAAAGACCGAAGGTATTGAAAAAGAACCAAGTTAAAAAAAAATCAATGGCCAAGCCTCTACCAACCTAATTGAAATCCTCCTTACTCGATGTTATGAAATTGTTTAGCAATTGGTTGTTGATCGTTGGCGGTTGTCTTCTAGCTGATTTAGTTGGCTTGTTTGGTTGGATGGAAGCATTGGCTTTATTTAATGGTTTTTGAGTTGGTTGTTCAAGGCAGGTGTTTGCAAAAATGTTTGGTAATTTTAATTGTGATGATTGGTTGTTTATTAGAGAGTTTGTGGGCCAACAAGCCAAAAATCAATCCAAAAAGTTACTCTAGATAGTTTTTTCATTTTGGCTTAAAAGCCAGCTTTTCAACCAACCAAAAAGCCACCAATCAAACACTTTTTTTGACAATTTGACCAAAATGAAAAGCCAAAAGCCAACGAAATTAATACAAACATGGCCTATATGTCAATGTTTGTAGCTTTGGAAGTACAAGTAAATTTTGAAAAATATAACTTCCTCCATTCTTTTTCTATTGCAACAATGAGATTTTTGCATTATTCACTCACCATCCTTTACTACTTAAAAAAATATAGTTATTTGGGGTTTTGTTCAGTTCGTCTTGATATATACCTTCAAAATATAAAATTTGCATAATTTTCACTAAACAGTAATTAAATGCATTAATAAATGAAGTTGTGCATTGCTAAGCGTGAAAATCAATTGTTAGAATAGAAAAAATCCTGAGGAAGTAGTATATAATAAAACCAATGCATTTTTTTTTTGAAAGAGAAATTTCATTAATTGAAGGCCAAACGACATCTACAATAGGTATTAAAGTAAAACAAGATACAATTAAACAAGACTAAATCAAATTCGTCTTCAAAGAAACTACAATGAACCAGATCGAACAATACAGCACAACCCTCTTGTATTTGCTGAATCAAGCAGCTATTGATGAGGAAGTCTATCATTCTGATATAGTTTGGGAAGAACATTCTTGATCGAGTCAGGTTGACCGCATCCGAGATTCCAATACCTTCATGTTGAGTCTCGTACTTCAACCAATGAGAATAATTTCTCATACCTAAAAACAAAAAAACCATACTCACAACTCCCATACGGGAGTGAGATTTCCAAAACAGAAACTAAAAACCCCATAACAGGGTTTGAGAAACTCTCATAAAGAGAGACTAATTTATTGAACAAAACAAGAAAATGAATTAAAAACTGGAAATAAAAGGTGAAAAGGGGCTTACCATGGATGAAAACATCTATGGCAGCCCCTAATGGATGAAGAAAGGGTAGGGGAGGCTAGGGTTTGAGAGAGAAAAAAAAAGAGGGGAGGCTAAAAAAAATT
The DNA here is from genome assembly GCF_026745355.1 of Beta vulgaris subsp. vulgaris. NCBI lineage: Eukaryota > Viridiplantae > Streptophyta > Magnoliopsida > Caryophyllales > Amaranthaceae > Beta > Beta vulgaris. Next base: position 12,237,897 of record NC_079204.1, read on the forward strand.
AAAACCAATGCATAATACAAGTGATTCGGTGGATTTTGACAAGTACTAGTATAAACTTCCTGCATTTCAAAATATTTGACACTGCTTGACGTACACTATTGCACATTCTCCCTTAATCTCATTTTCAAAATTGAGGATTGGGCTTCATCAAAGCTATATGACCCCGGTCTAGATCTAGTGCATTATCATGGACAGACGTACATAATTATAAATACATAGTGTTGGGATACAATGAGAAGGACGAGAAGGTTCTAAACACAATATTATAGCTTTTGCTACATAATTAGCAATATTATACTTTTTTTACCATCAAGAGTGTTTGAAATATGTTTCGAAATAAGTTCTAAACACAATATAATTTTAAAACTTATGAAAATATATTTATTTAGATAAGCAATAATATATTATTTATTAATTATTTTAAATACATATAAAATTAACTATAAAAATAGCGTATTATATGTAACAAAGCAATAATTATGCTTTTCAAAATCATACTTTTAAAAATTGAGTTATATAAAGATAAAAAATACAAATATATAGTTTTGAACCTATAGCATACCATGATGACATTACATGAAAAATCAAATGAAAATTTGTCAACGATATTGCATAGGTATTATGCATTTGATTAATTATTTTGTTCCTTGAATATTTGTTGTATAAATAATTATTTATGTTTTTATTTTTCATATATCTATATGTCAGATCTTATTCTTTTCTCAATGAACTTAACTACTAAGGGCTTGTTCCCTTCGGCATAAAACAGCTGAACTGAACTGAACTGAATTGAACTGAACTGAACTGAATTGAACTGAACTGATCTGAACTGAACTTAACTGAACTGAAATGAATAGTGATATGTGAGTGTAAAAAGTATTGTCAAGAGCTGAACTGAACTGGTCTGAACTGAACTGATCTGAATTGAATTGAATTGAACTGAACTGAACTGAAAATAAGCTGGGGAGAACAGGCCCTAAGGGTATGTCCTCTTCGACATAAAACAACTGAACTGATCTGATCTGAATTGAACTGAACTGAACTTAACTGAATTGAACTGAACTTAACTGAATTGAACTGAACTGAACTGAAATGAATAGTGATATGTGAGAGTAAAAGTATTGTCAAGAGCTGAACTGAACTGAACTGAAATGAATTGATCTGAACTGAACTGATATGAACAGAAGTGGATTGAACTGAACTGAATTAAACTGAACTGAACTGAAAATAAGCTGGGGGAGAACATGCCCTAAAACTAGCTGGGAAATCAAGGTTCGAATTTCTAGACTATTTGAGGTCGCAAATCATATAAAAAGGAAAAGTTTGATAAGTCTTGATATGGTCATGATGGATTTATATATTCTTTCACTTAAATAGGATTTTTGATTATTAATAGAGGTTAGTTTTATATTTAATTTAATTTATTCATGATACCATCATTATGATATTATTCTTTGCTTTCCCATCTTCTATCCTATATACGTTAGTGTTTATGTGCTAATAATTAAAGGTTGAATTTGTGGCAGACACTCATATATTTTTTTTATACTATTTCTGTTCTGCATCTATTAAATTTGTAACCTCTACTTTCTTAAAGTATCATTCGAGTATTTTTCATGTTAAAAATGTATTAGCTATTGTTAGTCATACCAATAATTGGCATACTATATAATAATAGACTTAATTATAATATTCAACTGAACATTAAAAATATAAAATTTATATATCACAATAACAAATCTAGAAATTAAAGTATAACGACAAATACTTTTTCAGTCTTCTTCTAGTACAACAATGAGTTTTGGCATGGTTTGTAAGAAAATAAAAAAGTGTAGTTTAGCATAGAGGGTTAAACAAGAATAGGGGATAAGTAAATCCTTAATAAAATAAACACAACTTTATGAGGCAATTTGAGTAATTAATGATGGTTTTATTAACATAAAGTAAAGACGATGTTGTCAGCTATAGTTGCTTTTTTTTCCCCAAAAGTGAAGTGATTCGAATAGATGAAACTATTCAAAGTGGTAATTATTGCAACAGAAAAAGAATGGAGAAATTATATAACAATTGTGTTGAAAAATCTCATTTCACATCAATAAAAAATCAACAATGTTAACAAAAAATTTGCAAAAAAAAAATAAACAATAACCCGTGCAACGCACGGGCTTCAAAACTAGTAATGATATGTTTAATAATCTTAACTAGCATGGGGCATCCCGCGTGCCAATATATTACTTAAGAGTTAGAAAATGCATTGAAAATTGTACTCAAATAATGTAGCAATTAAAAAGAAACCGAGAAAGTAAAGCATGACGATTCCATATCCCACAAAGAAGTACATCTGAATTTGACCCAAGTCGCACACATGACTTTGGTGGATGAGACGATGAGTCTCCCAACAAGAGTTTTTATATATAATAAGGCTCAAACTTAAGACATTCCTTAAGCGATATCAAGTTGTAAGCAACTTGAGACAACTCTTGTTGGTACACGAATAAGTACATAACCCAAGTAAAAGTATCCCCAAAAAATCCAAGATGACCCGACCCGCCCCGACCAACACAAACAGAAGAAGGCGAATTAATCTCTGGTTACTCCAATAAGCCCTGAGCTTAAACCCTCTACTTTCTGCAACAAGTAACAACACCTCCGGCTCCATTCTCTCTCCTCCAATAACTCAAAAACACAAAAGATTTGAGATGGGGAAGAACAAGAAATTAAAAGAAGGTCAACAAAGCGAACACTGCCCTGCTACAGTATTCGTCTCCAATTTTCCCTTCTCTTTCACCACTTCCCAGCTCGAGGAAACCTTCAGCGATGTGGGTCCCATACGTCGCTGTTTCATGGTCACTAACAAAGGTTACTTTAGTTTTTTCATAATACAATCCAATAAAGTTTTGTGTTAAATTTGATATGGGTTTATCATAATTTAATTTGGGCATTTGAGGGTTTATGTAAAGTTGAGATTTTTTTTGGAGTTTTTCCTTCAACTATAAGGGTTTAAATTTGCTTCTTAATGTGTTTATTTTTCATTTTTTTGTGCTTTTTTGGGTTTATTATTGCAGGTTCAACTGAACATCGAGGCTTTGGATATGTTCAATTGTAAGTTCTATTCACAAACTGGGATTGTGTGCCATTTTTTACTGTTTTACCAGATTATAATTTGTGTTTAAGTAGAATAAAATTCCCAACTTATGGACTTTGTTTCACATAAATGCATAATCATGGCATTTTTGTTCAGCTTTAGGACACTAAATTGAAAATTTCGACCTTAGCAAATTCATTTAGTATATACTCGATTTTTTTTTTTTTGGGGTTGAGCTTAATTTGGTGTTTCTTGTCACTTATGTGCTAATATCTGATTCACAGTGCTACTGCCGAGGATGCGGCTCGTGCTATTGAAATGAAGAATGGTTCATCTAGAGATGGAAGGAGAATTGTGGTGAAACTTGCTTCACATCGTGCTACCTTGGAGCAACGCCGATCTAAAACTAACCTAGGTTGGTATATTCACTATTGTATCTGTTTTGGTTGAATTGATATCTTTTTCACATAGGATGATAGGAGTACTTTTGGTTTAGTGTTAACTGGTCATGTATTTTTTAGTTTCTTTCATGTCACACTAAAGTTCTTACTTATCTACTTAAGCAGCTGAATCAAAAGACACTGATAAGACAACAAATGAGAAGGATAATGCTACACATGGTGCTGAAAAGCTTGAGAAGCTCGAAAAGAAGATTAAAAAGGTCGAACAGCTAGGAAAGGTCGAGAAGCTTGAAAAGCCTCCAAGTAAACAAGAAATAGGTAGGGTATTTATTCATACATTTATTTATAATGCTCGTTTATGTCTCCTTAGTCCTATCTATGTAAGATCACCTATTTGTCAATGTGACATGCATGGACATTTAATAGGTAAATCGCTTCAGCCAGCAAGGAAAGCAAAGAAACTCTCTGTTGGTCCAGCTGATGTAGGCAAGTCTTCAGAGACACAAAGGTATTCACTTGAAAGAATATTTTGTTCATGATTCACTAATGGTTGCATCTATGCCTATGAGACTAGTACATTAATTGGCAAAGTAACTTGACAATATGGTTTCTACATCATAGGTGTGTTTATGCAGACATAAGGCTTTCCGTAGGGCATATGATGACATCCATATCTGATTATATAGTTATTCATGCTTCTTTACTTATAAGAATCAGAAATTCTTTATAGATTTTTTATTTGAAATGTATGAAGGGTGGCAAGAACCGTCATATTCGGAGGCCTTGTAAATGGAGATATGGCAGATGAGGTCCTGCGTCGCGCCAGGGAGCTTGATGGAGTGTGTTCTGTCACATACCCACTTCCAAAAGAAGAGCTACAACACCATGGTAACTGAAATATACATTCATCCCTCAGGGTCCCTTCCCTTTGGTTATGTAGCTCATGTAAATCTGGATCGAGAGAACCCACAGAATAGTACTGAAAAGTAGTGGCATAATCTCCCCCATCACTTTTTCCTGGTTACGGCTAGGTTTCAATATACAATGTAGTAAAAGTAGGTCTCTTGCAGTTCTATTTTGGTTCAGGGATTTTGCATCATGTACCCATGATTTTTCAAAGACTGCATGAGCTAATACTGTGTTCACAGACGGGTTTGCAAAAATTCCAGTACATAACCTTATTGATTAGCGGCCTAAACCCCATTAAATAAACAGCCCCAAGTCAGTGAATCTAACATAGGAAAATGTACACCTGAGATTTTGAAGAATGCACGACGTACCACATGTTTATTGAACGGAGGTCATGTCCGTTAGTCATTCATGGTATGTTGTGGATGTTTCGCAAACATTAAGGGTATTCAATGCAAGTTTCAGACTGTGGTGGTACCCGTGCATTCCGTGGAACCTCAGGTACTTGGTGTAAAATCCGTTTTTCTTATTTCAATATCTTTCGGGAGGGTGGGGGTGAGCTATTCTTTATTCCTTGGAGCCTAATCTGGGTTGAGCCAAAAACATATTGAGATTTCTTACCTTATCCCCCCACCTACCAACCAAAAAAGGAAAAGAAGAAGCAAAGCTTGTCTCTTGAGGTCTGCCAAATTAGTTTGTTAGCTTTTGCTTTCATGAGTAGTAGAGTGCGCCTGTACCTCCTGTGCTATTAGTTTGTGCCTCATAAATATTTGGATTCTAACAGTGAGACATTGTTTTAGGGCTTGCTCAAGATGGATGTAAAATGGAAGCTGCATCAGTACTTTATGCAAGTATTAGAAATGCACGTGCTTCTGTTGCAGCCTTACACCAAAAGGAAGTTAATGGAGGCCTAGTGTGGGCACGCCAGCTCGGTGGAGAGGTAGCTCATATTAAATAATTTACAACCTGTTTGTGAATCATGTTTCCGCTGTTATGATGGCTCAATATTGTTTAATTATGTCGCATGTTGAGTTAAGAGTGAAAGTAATGATTGCTGAAAAACTGTATGTTCGTTGGCTGGGTGCCTAAATGGCTGTGGACTTTCTCATGGGGTTGTGATGTAGTATTCTTTGGACGTTTAACATGTTAAGTTCCAAAATTCCAATGCTCATGGTGTTCACTTATTTGGCACAGAGTGATATCCTTAGTAGTCTGAATTACCAGTGGGTGTTTTGACATATATGATCAAAGTCGGTATGACAATTATCATATAATAAAATTAGTTACGATCATTTAGTGTGGAGCCGCCAACAGAGCCAAGGAGTATGTGATTGTAGACTAGGTGACTTTCAGGAGGGGAAGGCCTTGATTGAGGAGGATGACTTATATGTTGCATTAGTGCATTTTAATTTTTTCCTTGCACTGGACATGATAGTACAGTGTTCTATTGTTCATTTGGCCCTGATTTGTGTCATATCAGTGCTTTTGACAAGTACTGACAGACGACATTTCTAATTGTTTTGCATGTCTGCTTCAGGGGTCCAAGGCTCAGAAGTGGAAAGTCATTGTCCGTAACCTTCCTTTTAAGGTTAATGATTTGTATTGTATTTTTTTCTGTAGTCTTCATTGTCTGTTGTCAAATTTAGATCAATTTAATAATTCAATCTAAACCCAATTATTGCACTGAAGCAGGCAAAAGTCAAGGATATTAAAGAAAAATTCTTAGCTGCAGGATTTGTTTGGGATGCATTTATCCCGCAGAATTCTGAGACTAGGTATTGTTTCATTGTGCATATGCTGCATTACTAGGATAATTCTATGTTATCCTTTTTGTTTGTATGAATGACTGTATTTCCTATTCAGGTTGTCCAAGGGGTTTGGATTTGTAAAATTCACTTGCAAGCAAGATGCTGAAAATGTATGTAAAATATATAGTTTTTAAATCTCTTTACGCTTGGTATTTTTGGGAAGTTTCTTGTATTTATGTGTTCTTTTATCTCTCTTCTAGGCTATCCTGAAGTTCAATGGACAGAAATTTGGTAGTCGAACCATTGCTGTTGACTGGGCTGTACCAAAGAAACTTTATACAGCTGGTGCCGGTTCTGCAGTTTCTTCAGAAGATGGTAATCTTTCTTATAAATTGTTTGGGTTAATGATCGCCATAAATCTAAAAATGTTGCAGTGAATTGAGAAAATGCTTTTTCTTTTTCCCACATTGCTTCTTCTGTTTCTTTAATAAAATAATTATTCGAAAGGGAGGCATATCAAGAGCTTGAGTGATGAGGAAGGAAGCTTTAGTATAAACAACATGGTGGATGAATTATTTAGCAGCAGCAAGTGATTCTGTTAGCTAGGAAAATGTTATGAATTTAACATGTTGGGTATTCTCCTTGCCTTTCGCTTATCTTTTAGGGGCCATTCGGTTGAGAGAGGGGAAAGGAAAAGGAATCAAGAAAGGGTTAGGTAAGGAAAGGAACCCACAATCCCCCAGTTCCCTATGTGTTTGGTTAGGCAAGGGAAAGGATAAAAATATTTTAGCCCTCTTGCTCCCTCCCCTCCCTTCTCGTTTTTCTCTTTCACGATGGTTTGAGGTTTCAGCCATTTCTTTCTCTATCTCAACTGGAAAGTGCCGGCAGTTGTGGCAGGCGTGCCTCTCTCACTGGCGGATCAGAGTGTTGATGGCGGGTGTGCTTCTCTCTCTCTGAACGGCGGTGAGGCAGGCATTTTTATTCTTTCAGAGCGGTGGCTTCTCTCTCAGCAACGGTGACTGGCGACTTCTCTGTTTCTCTCTTTCATACAGATGGCGGGAGTCGTGTTGTGGTGATGATGGTGGCGGGTGCGCGGCTCCACTTTCTCTTTCTCCAGATCTGGTGGGTGCTGTTGGGATAGGCTTGGGTCAATGGAGGTGGGATGGTGATGGTGGGTCAACGCTAGGGCTGGTGGGGTCAATGGTGGAGGTGGTGTGCTTGGTCAAGGTGTTTTTGGTGTAGGAATTTAAAACCTTGGGGAGGAGGGGGTGTTGGGATTTGGGAATCATTTTAGAGGGAAAGTGGGTAAACCTAACTGGAAAATGGGTAAAGGGTATAAAAATACGTCAACCAAACAACTGATAAGGGAATGGAGAGTTTTGCTTTCCCCTCCTTTTCTTGAAACCCCCCATCCAAACACCCCCTTATTATTTTGGGCCTGTGAAGAGAAGGCCGCAGTCCACCAGCAAACGAACATTAAAAATGTTAGACTTATCTGAATGACATTTATAAAGGATTTTGGAATTACAAACGTCAAACTATGGAGGTTCACTAGCTTTGTCTGGACTCTGGAGTGCTGTAGGTGTATGAGGTCAAGTGTCAGGGTGAGGATTCCAGATTGGGGACTTCATTGCTTAGCTGGTTGTGGTTAATCTTTGTTGAGGCATATTGATGAGGGGAACGCAGAGTTATGGGCTTACATTTCTCACCAACTTTTCTTACAGGGGCAGCTAGCAGTAGGTGGCTTGGTGACTTCTGGGAATTAATTGCTAACTGCTTTTGCATAGTTGTATGCTGATATGGGATCAAATATTTCTCAAATATGGATTTTTTTATTTAATAGGAGAATCTGCTGATGAAGATGTTGACAGTGATGATGGTGCATCGGAAAATGATGATTTGGAATATGCACCAAGGGCTGAAGCCTCAGATGTAGCTCACTCTGATTCAGATATCACTCACGTGGAGGAAAAGGAATCTGCAGTTAACTTTGAAGAAGAAGCAGAATTAGCACGGAAGGTCCTTCAAAATGTTATTACATCTGCTGTGAAAGAAGGTCCTCCTTCAAACAATGGGTCCATTGATGTAGATCCTGCTAAAGCGAGCTTCGGCAAGACTGTTGAACCTGAACTAACAGTCCAGTCAAAAGATGGAAAAGCAAGAAACGGCAAACAGACTGAATCTAAATCTGTAAATATTGATGATGATCTTCCAAGAACAATCTTTATAAACAATCTTCCTTTTGATCTTGATCCTGAAGAACTAAAACAACGATTCTCCAGTTTTGGGAAAATCCAATCATTCTTTCCTGTTGTTCACCCGGTGACTAAGTATGGACTTATAACAGTTATCCTGCTTCTTGTTCTCTCTATCAGGTTATGTAGAGGTGTTGCTTAAAACTTTCTTTCTGAATGTGGGCAGGCGACCAAGAGGAACTGGATTCCTTAAGTTTACAACGACTGATGCTGCTGATGCAGCAGTTGCTGCTGCAAATCCTGCACCTGGTCTGGGAATCTTTCTAAAAGGAAGACAATTGAAGGTATTAAAGGCGTTGGACAAGAAATCAGCTGATGACAAAGCACTGGAGAACTCCAAAAAGGAGACTGAAGACCAGCGCAACCTGTACCTGGCAAAGGTTTATCTTCTTGCTGCCATTTCTTCTCGCCTAGTGTTTGAGGGATATATGAGGGGTTTATCTTTGTTATTAATGGGTTATATATTTCTAAAAGACTTTTCTTTAAAGTCTTAACGGATATATTTGTTATGTCTCTTGCACAGGAGGGTCTGATTGTTGAGGGAACTGCGGCTGCGCAAGGGGTTTCATCTGATGATTTAGAAAGACGCCAAATGTAAATTTTAATGCTTTATTAAGTGTGAGAACCAAATAGGATCTTTGAATTTCTATGTTTATTTCATCATAACAGGAATTGCATATCTTCAGCTTGGGTCATGCATATATAGGGCTTCCTGTCCTGTTGATTATTTAGTTCTTTAAACGGATAAGAAAACACAATTCCTGTACTATCAGCAAATCTCTAAATTTGAGATTCTAAGGCTACTTTTTATCTGCATTCTCTTGCAGGGCTTCTTTTTTTTTTTTTCTGAAAGGACTTTTGCAGGGCTGCTTTAATATGCTGTAGGATGCTACCTATGAATTTTTAATCTGCTTGGAAGATGTGATTTTTAACTGCGGAGAGCTATCTTCAAAATATCAATGTTTGATAGGTTATGAAGATGTGGGGGAGGGTACAAGCAGGTGTAAAACCTAGGATTTGTGCCTTTTCAGTTATTATATGTACAAGTCAAAGATGTATTGGAGATCTGAAGTTGAAACATCCACCCTTGCGTAATACCTAGGATCTACAAATTCTCAATCTAATTCTTCTTAAGAGAATATATATTTGTAACATGTTTTTTTTTTTCTTTTTAATGAATGTCATGTTTTGGGACAGTACGAGTAGTTTCTTTAGTGCAATTTTGTAAAGATGGTGTAATTATTAGCAGGACTAGAGGAGGATATGTAGGCGCTATTGTTTTGTTTTCTTCTACTTTGCTTAACATTGCAATCCTTCCATTGTATATTCATGGTGATTGGATCTGTGCAGGTTGCATCAGAAAAAAATGACTAAACTTCAATCTCCAAATTTCCATGTCTCCAAAACAAGAATTGTCATATACAATTTACCGAAGTCAATGACTGCAAAACAACTGAGAAAGCTCTGTACTGATGCAGTTACTTCGAAAGCTTCCAAGCAGACGCCTGTAATACAACAGGTTTGTGTGCTTATTCTTGTTGTGGGGATATCTTTTATATAGGAATAAGTCTTCTCAACTGAATGTTATGTGCATGACAGTAGTGGAATTTACTGAATTGCCCTTACTCTTTTGATTGTAGTATAGTTGGTACTGATGTGTACCTTCTGTCTTTCTACATGAACCTAAATGTTAGGAGTAAAGAGTTAAGAGCAATGCTTTATCTTGTTTATTTAACTTCGACTTTTTTGCACTCTAAATTTGGTCATATGCAGATAAAGTTTCTTAGTGATGTTAAGAAAGGGGTGGTGAAAAACCATTCTCGTGGAGTTGCTTTCGTGGAGTTTGCGGAGCATCAACATGCTATCGTGGCATTGAGAGTGCTCAACAACAATCCTGGTAATTTCTTCAGCAGTTGTGTTTTATTTTCAAAAAGTTCATTTTTTTTCTTCTGATAAATCAATCTTATTTCACAATTTGCCATATTTCACTTACAGAACTATTTGGCCCTCTGCATCGTCCTATCGTGGAGTTTGCTGTTGATAATGTTCAGACATTACGGAAGAGGAGTTTGAAAATCAATGATCAACTGCAGAAAGTTGGTGATGATCATACCGGTGTGCGTCAAAATGATCGCATTCTAAATTCATCCGTGAATTCAAATAAAGAAAATCCCAAGAAAAGAAAATCACGTGATGATAAGAAATCAAGAGAAGATCAAGAAACTAGCAGAAAAACCGTGGAAGGAATTAGGGCGCCTGATAGGGATGCCACTGAAGAGAACAGAATAAACAAGAAGAAACAGCGAATCCAAGCAAGAGAAGATAAAAACCACCAAGAAAGAAAGCAATATCGTAATGGATCAGTTCAGCGCAAAACTGGAACTGCGGATGTTCTCAATCCGATTTCATCCGAGCAGAATGATGAGCTTTCAAAAAGAAGGAAGATAAAGGGTCCCAAAGAAGAGGGTCCTGAGGGGAAGACTCCGAAGAAGAGAAAGAGGACCAATAAGAAAGATGCTTTAGGGCACGATGCAGTAGATAAGCTAGACGTGCTGATTGAACAATACAGATCCAAGTTTTCACAGAAGAGTTCTGACAAATCAGATGGTGAAATGCAAGGTTCCAGACAGCAGATGAGAAGATGGTTTCAGACATAGAATTTTTTCATATTTAAGCTGCTTACTTGACTTCTGAAAGTAGTCATGTGTTTGAATGTTGTATATTACCGAAATTTTGACAGCTTTAAGTAAACACTATTGGGAGAACTGATGCAGCACACTAATACATATTTCAGAAAGAAAATTTGTTTTTTCTGCAATGCTAAATTTTCGTTGCCAACTGGATATTGCTATGATCATGGAGTTACGCGAAAAGCTTTAAGGAGTCTTTTAGAAATTACAACCATGTTATTAGTCTTTTATGTTCTTTTAATTTTTCTTATAAGTTCATCATGGTATTAGAGCAATTTTGAAGTAAAAATAATAAAGCAAAGAGTTTGAGAGATAGAGAAAACTCCATGAAAACTACTGCATCTTTTTCATTAAATGAATACAAACCAACTTTTTTTTATAATAACCTAAGCTACATCCATAAGGAAATAAATCTTCCACTAATAACTCAACTAAATATCCCATGATTCACTAACTTAACCGGCATATTAGAAACTAATATTCCTTCCTTCAAAAAAAACATATATACCTAAAATTACTCCAACTAAATAAACCAACAACGCATACAAATAGGTACTATCGTATTGTATTATTCACCTTTAAGGAATTAGGAATTGAAAGATTTATGTTAAATCTAAAACGGTACTTCGAATGTGATTCTTTTTTTAACAGAAAAGCCAAAAACTATATTATGTAGATGTTATGTATACACATATTGCATCAGTAATGCTAAAATGACAAAATCAATATTTTCAGTTTTTGAACAATCGAAAATAATTTGATGCTTGAAGTTTTGAATTAGTAAGGAACCTGCACTCCTTCCTTAGTCCTACATACTTACAAAATTACAAGATGTACTCTATAGTCTATATGTTGCTGTTCTTCATAGGCATCAGATGCTTTTCTGTCTAGCCGAGGTCTTTCTCCTTATCCAAGATGTCGTCTACGTCAGGGGTTATGATCATTCGTTTATCAAGGTCCCCAACAGATACGAATTCCTTCTTTTCAGTATTGACTGCCACTACTTCTTGGACATCAGAAATAGTTGATCCAGGCGAAACCTACAAGATATTCGATTTCTGATTATTCTCCATTTCAAAGAAATATAGTGCAGATCACATTGAATCACAGAGACTATCCGAACAACTTGACATAAGTGTGGAATGGTATTTCCTTTCTCCTCTCTTGTTTGGGATGAAACAGTTTGGTGGTTTAGCATACACTTAATCTATTTGTTCGGTGCATTTGCTTCCACAAGCAAAGGCTATGGCAATTAAATCAAATATGCAACAGTCTAACCATGTACAATATTGATGCAAAGTAGTTCTCATGCGCAAGCAAACATTATGTTTGAGTGATAATTATGCAAATTGCAAAAACAGGCATTATGGAAAATCATTTTAATATATGGAATTTAAACCATAATCCATAATATCTGTATGATCTTTGTATTATAAGTTGCTTATCATCAGCTATATGTATTTCCATCCCCGCAACATAAAATCTTCAGGGGCAGGAAGAAACACTATCAAATATATATCGGAATCCATATTGAGGTCGTCTAATCGTCGGGATAAGGTCATAGTGCTCCATGGATCCAGGCACTCAAGCTCATGATTACTGGACTAATCTATGCCACACAGCTTCCTATCTGCTTCTCCAAAAAACTTAATGACTCTAATCTAAAGGTATTCTGTCACTACATTCAAGTGTACAAGGCCATATAGCAGAAGATATTAACTATCATGTAAAGCAGAAGGATATCATGAAGCAAGCTAAAGAGAGGAGATGCCATGATAAAGATACGAATTATCCTGTTTAGAATCAAGCAAAAGTTTTTCGAAATGCTTACATCATATTGGGTTTCTCCTAGTTTAAGTTTGACAGCTCCACTATTGTAAACACGCATCTTCCCCATGTATCCTGGAGGCAAATCATTCAAACTATAGCCTTGTTCTATTTGTTCCCCCTCAGCAGTAGCAGACCGATTAATTGAAGGGAGAGAATTAGGAAGTTGAAGAAACATCAGCCTGGTTTCCTCACTTGTGTCATCTGGGTTCTGTGGAGTATCACAATTCATTATAGCATATAAATAAAACACACATGTAGCAAAATGGTTGCTATTTTTTACATTCAATTTTACCCACCAGCAATCCAAGTTCAGAGGCAGGATTTATTGCGTTCTCATCATATTCCGTTGCGGCTTCCCCAAATTCGGCCTCGTCAAGAATGTCTATAAGGAGAAGTGAAAAACATGTCAACCTTACAACAAAAAAATTCTTTTTAAAATACAATCAGAGATTCTAGGTACCAGTGTTACCTAATTCGCTATCTAATTCGCCTTTTGAATTCGCCAATTCGCCCAAAATGAGCTAAAAATGAACCAAAACCGACCATAATTCGCTTTTCTCAAATTCGAGATTCGCGGGGGAATTAGGGAATTAGGTAACACTGCTAGGTACGTTGCAACTTTGCGCTTGCAGAGCGAGAGATATTTTTCACTTTTGAATACTAATAAATTCCACACCATGCGGACTTCCAAATATCTAACTTTTCTTGTTGACAGATGATTTGCTTCAGTGTGGAAAGTTAGGAAATTTTTGATTGATAAGAGTTCAAAGGCCAAAGTATACCTGGATCACCAGAGTTTGGTTTCCTCCAAGGAAGTGTGACGGGATAATATGTATCAGTGCTCTGCAGTTGAACAGAGACTCTACTGTCAGTCTGTCAGCATAAGTGTAATAAGTGAAGATAAAGAGAGAAATTGTCAAGGCTTTTATACCCAAGGATGTTTGTATTCTATAAAGGGGGAAATTTGTAATTTACCCAACCTTTTAAAGTTTGAGCTAATTATATTACCCATCTTTTTAAACAAAACATAAACATTCGTAGACCATCATCAATTACATAAGTCAGATTCCTTTTGTATAGCCAATTTGCAATATTTTTCATTCAATCTATTAACCCAAAAATTAAGACTAGCTTTTTTTCTTGGAATCTTCCATATATTTTTTCAACCAATATTTACGGCAAATAAAGAAACAATAATATCCATCAAGCTCTAATATGATTAGATAAGATAAAATAAGATAAAACAAAATTTGTTGAATCAAACGGACCGAAAATACTTACTAACTCAATCCCATATTGTAAGTAATTGAAGGTTTAAGCACATGTATTAAAGATTTGTTAGTCATTGCGCTGATATTAAAAAATATAGTATTTTAATACATTAAGGTGGTAAATACCGTAAATTTAGCCTATGCAACATCTTAGTAATATTGTCTATTTGTCTTTTTCGAGCTCTTTTTTCTTCATCAAACCATGTGACATCACACATAACAACGTGACATCCTCCTATAGCCTCCCCAAGAGCCCAACAATAATGCGAACCCCTCAACTCAAAAACCCAAATCGATGCACAATCAAAATAAAGAGAGGAAAAACAAGCCAATAGCAATAAACAAAGAATTTTGCTTAGGATTTACTAAACTCCTCGCATAGAACAAAATTAGGAGATCATACCAAAATTACACGTCGATCAATATTACCATATAAACCTTACTTGATGTAAAATCTTTCTTCTTTTACTTTCATATACGTCATTTTCCCATTTGAATATTATTCCCTCAGCACTTTCTTTAAATAACAAAATGGACTTTTCTGCCAACCATTGATATAATAATATTAATCGTATTAGTTATCATATAAACACATGACATGCTGATACTTCCTCAAATAGTTTAGTAATCTTAAACTTAATCACTTTTAAAAATTGGAAAGAGAAATTTACAAGTTCATTAAAACGCTGTAACACTTGTTGTCGCTGGACTTCGGAATCATCATTATCATCAGCCATTTCTCTGCAAAATCAAATAATTCATAAAAAAATTGATCAAGAATTCATAAATTTTAGAAAAAAGAAAAATCAAATCAAGAAATTAAAAAATTAGGTTGAACTTCTTTTACGTTTTAGACGCAGTAGCTGCTTTAGTCTTTCGTTGTGATCGAGGTTTTGGAGCAAATCTAAACTGCAAGAAAAAATTTATATAAAAAAAATTAAAAGCAAAGACATGAAATTAACTTAAATTTAAATTTGAAGGAAATGAAATTGAAAATTATACAAAGATCAAGAAGATTGAAAACAGACCTTTCGACCGGTGGAAGAGGGTTTATCTGAATCCATGACGAATGCGAAAAGTTAGGAAGAACAGACGAAGAATTTTACCGGCGTGAAGAAAACTCCGGTATGATTTGATCGGAAGAACTGATAATTAGGGTTCCGATGATGAAGAGGGAAAAAAAGAAGGGGAAAAGAATCGAACGTGAGACCTCCGCAAAACGCACAACGCTTGTTTCACCACTGAACTACGGACAATGTTTTGTAAGTTGTAACAACGAAATTTATTTGTTAATACATCTTCAGAGTCCACAACTATGTTGCCTTTTATAGTCAATTTTTTTTTTTCCTAAAAACAACCTTTTATATTTAACCTTAAATAAAAAAAATTTGAGAGAAACCTTTTCTATTTTATCGTCATTGGTAGTTATGTGGTTTTTTTTTTAATTTATTGAAACTGTTATATGTGTTTATATGTTTCTGTGATATAAATTATAATTGAAACTGTTCAGTAATTATAATTCAAACAATTGGATAGCATTTGTATCTTTGTATATACATTAAGTTTGTTAAGTTCAGATATATAGATGCTAGAGAATATTTATAGTACACCTGGGTGTACTATGCTCATGGTACACCTAAAACTATTTTCTCCAAATGAGCAAAATGAGCAAAATGAGCGAATGAACAAAATGAACAAATGAGCAAACATTTCTACCCATTTAAGAAAATGAGCAAATACTTTTATTACAAAATGAGCAAATGAGTAAATGAGCAAAATGCCCATATGAGCAAATTTGGTGTCAAATGAGCACCTGAAGTTCTAATTTATTACAAAAATACCCATGGGTGTACCATGCTCATGGTACACCATTGTTGTGCATGTGATTGCATTGGACTTTTTATATACAATACATTGAGGAGAATTATATATATTACATGAAATCTAATGTATTAATTACTTGAAAAGATATTGTATTATGGAGTGTAATGTGTAGATCTAATTATATATTTCAATTATAAAATAACAAGTTTGTATCGAGAGAGGGAGATGTGGGTCATTGCATACCTAAAGCACGTGTTTGGGCAGGAATGAAAACAACCCAAAGAGTGGAGAACATGAATTGTTTCTTCGATGGGTATGTCAACAAGCATACACATTATTTAATTTGAGTTTGCATACCGGTGTTGTGAAGCAATGAAAGTGCGGGCCAATGATGAGAAGCTAGCAGATGCCAATTCTACTAGATATGTATGGCAATTGATGGCTGATTTTGCTGTTGAGGGAGTTTTCTAGCGCATCTATATAGATTCCAAATTCAAAGAGGTTCAAAGGGAGTGCACACGAACAACTTATTTGATGTTTAGCGAGAAGAATGTTATATATGATAACGTTATAGAGCACTTTGTGGAAGATAGAGTTTGGATACGTTGTCGGGAAACAAAACGGACATTCCATCAAAGAAGAAACGAACGTACAAGGTTATGTATGACTCAATATATTTCTAAGGAAGTGAGTTGTTCATGCAAATATTTCGAGTGCCATGGGATTATTTGCAGGCACACCATTAAAGTCTACAAGCTGCACGATTAGATGGAGGTCTCCGATAAGTATATTCTTAGGCGATGGAAGAAAGACGTGCAAAGGAAGCACAGTAGAGTGAAGCTAAGGTTGCATACCACGATCCTTCGAAAACAGAAGAGGTACGTCGATTTGACTTTATGATGGAAAAGTTTGGTCCTATAAGTGAGAATGCAGTAGTGTATGATCAGGAAAGTGTAGATGTTCTTGTGGAGTCGCTTCAGTTGCTTGCTATTAGGGTTGAGCAGACGAAGGCTATGGTGGTACGCGAATGAAAAGGGAGGAAGAAATTAATCCTTCTTCTGGCGAAAAAACCAAACATACTACTGTCAGATGCAATAGTGGCGGGAAGGGAAAAGAGAAGGTAAATGTGAAGGATCCCTCGTGTCGAATGTTGTTCCACAGAACGCGTGATGTTCGTTACTATTCGACTGTTGAAGAAGCGACGAAGAAGAAAGGCCCGAAAGGGAAGGCGACGAAGAAGAAAGGTAACACAGGAACGAAAAAAAGGTAGTTGCATCGCTGGACATGCAGCTGAGTACAAGTGGTTTGAATGAGGCATCAGTGTTGAACCCTTCGCGACAAAGGTAGTTTCCTTTGTTTCCTGTAGTAAATTAACATGGTAATAATTAATGTATGTAGAAAAGAAAGGGGTAACTATGTGTGGTAATGTTTGTAGACATGCACTGGAATGTGACGGGAGCATGACAGTCAGTGGATATTTTGTCCTCACTTCAACACCAAGTGCTGGTGGTGGATCACTGCAGGTAATGACATTAGTTTGGCTATTATATAGTACTCCCTCCGTTTCCTAAAGATCTTCCTTGTTACTGTTCCTACATATACCAAGGAGGATCCATTTGTGGAGGGTATGGGGTAGGTAAAGTAGGAGAGAGAAAGGGGTTAAGATAAATAAACAAATAAAAAAGGGTTAAAGTAGTAGAGAGAAAGGGAGTAAAATTGAATTAATAATGTAATGTGGACCATATGATAGGGACATGAGAGGGTAAAAAGGGGAAAAAAATTTCCAAATAAAGAATAAAGTAAAAGAGGGAAGATTTTTTGGAAACGCACTTAAATAGAAAGAGGGAAGATCTTTAGGAAACGGAGGGAGTAAATTCCATTATGTCAAAAAAAATTATATTGATTGGAATATGATTTGTTTAAATGATAATTATTATACACAGTGTGGAGCATCCCACTCCCACAACGGAATTCCAATGGTAGATGGAGATGGGTCAATAGGGTATTTTACCCGGTTACTAAGTAGAGGAGTTAATAATAGCGAGAGACAATCGACAAAATTTTGAAGTGCAGCCTCTAATGTTTTGTTGTAGGCGGAAGTTGTTTAAGTGTTGACTGAAATGGATACGTTGGTAAAATTGGTATGGTGGTTAGAATATATTGTTGTAGTAGTTGGGCTACAATGCATTGAAAAGCTTATGTTTTGATGAAACTAGAAAGTGAAGTTGTACATGAATTTGAAGATGTGAGTACATTTTGTTGTAAAAGAAAACATGGGTTAATGAGAAAATGGACCCATTTCATTGCATTGGCATTGAACTTGAAAAAAGTTACAAAAACAAAAAATGGGTTAATGAATTTGAAGATTGTTTTTTTTAAAAAAATAATAATTTTGATAGCAATAGCAAAGTCAAATTCTAATAAATTAAAGGATTTTTTAACAAGAGTAATGCAAATTTTTGATCGTTCTCTTGAAGTAATACAAAATTTTGATTATTATGCAATAATACAAACTTTAAATCAAAATTCCCGTAAGGCAATACCGGTTGTTAACTTGTTGTAAGAGGTAAACAAGTTGACGTGGCACTCTCTAAGACACGTGCTGCTTTTTTATTGGTTGATTTTTAGATTTTTATTTAAATTTGAAAACACAAAAAAAAAGAAATTTTTCTTTCTCGCACACCCACCTCAAAACCTAACTAACCCTCAACCCTAATCCTAAACCCTAACACTAACCCTCAACCCTAAACTTAAACTAATAGAAAAATCTAACCCTAAAATTAAATCCCACTAGCCCCTACCCATCCCCAGCACACCACCCATAGTCCACCGCCCCATCCTCAGCCCACAACCCACCATCCCTAACCCACTCTAACCCTAACCAGTGCCACCACCTGACCCCCACCAGCCCCTCCCCTCCTTCTCTTCTGCAGCCACGCCTCCCCCTCTCCACCCCCAGCATGCTGCACCTTCCCCTCCTAACCATGCCAGCCTGCCGCGCCTTCCCCTTCCCACCACCCCCATCTTGCATCCCCCTCCCACATCTCCCTTCCCTTTTAAAAAATAGAGATCGGCGAAACAGAGGACCGGCGAAACAGATGACCGGCGAAACAGAGGAGAGAGAGCGAGCGTGGGGGTGCATTTTTCCGGCGAAAAACAGAGGAGAGAGAGACCATGCGTTTTTCGGCAAAAAACAGAGGAGAGAGAGGCGAGACCGTGCATAGGGGATGCGGGAGAGGGGGACGGGTCTACGGGGGAAGGGGGGTGGTAGGGGGTCAGGTGGTGGCGCTGGTTAGGGTTAGGGTAGGTATGGGGGGTGGTGGGCTGTGGGTTGGGGGTCGATGGTGGGCTATGGGTGGTGGGATGGGGTGGGTAGCGGCTAGTGGGTTTTCAGGATTAGGTTTTTTGGTTAGTTAGGTTTAGGGTTAAGTATTAGTGTTGGGATTTAGGGTAGTTAATTAGGATTAAATGGGAAATTATTAGGGTTTAATGACTAACAGAAGTATAACACCGTTAGTCAAAAGGGTAGTTTGATGTATTTTTTGAAAAGTGAAGGGTATATGGTGAATTTCAAAAGCCGAAAGGATCTATGGTACAAAAAAAATTTGTCAGGGGTATATGGTGAAAAAACTGTCTTTATAACTTCTATAAATTTAACTATAGTATTTTTTTATCTAGTTTTTATAGATTATACATCATAAAGTTATTATTATATTATTAATAATAATTTTTGTGATGCATTTGGGCCTTTTTAAAAATTAGAAAACTGACCACATATATGTACATACCTCATTATCTCGTTAATAGAGTCATTATACTTGAATTCGACTAACAAAGTAATTGCAACAAGTAAAAGATAGAGTATCTCATGCTAATGTAAATATAGGGTATCTCATCCTAGTAAAAGTGGTTACAGTAAATGTGATACCCCCAAACATACTGATTACACAAGGTCTCCCGTGCTAAAGTCCACATTTGTTCGCGTCTCATCAACAGTGACTACCTCAACAAAAACAGGGGCAAGACTCTCAAACTTGCTAACATTACGATTTTGGTTTAGAAGTTATAATAATGGTTGTTTGAATGAGATACGTAAACCAAGTCAAATCTCTTAAGGAATTAGGAATTGAACTGTACTTCGAATGTGATTCTTTTTTTAACAGAAAAGCCAAAAACTATATTATGTAGATGTTATGTACACACATATTGCATCAGTAATGCTAAAATGACAAAATCAATATTTTCAGTTTTTGAACAATCGAAAACTAATTTGATGCTTGAAGTTTTAAATTAGTCAAGGAACCTGCACTCCTTCCTTAGTCCCTACATACTTACAAAATTACAAGATGTACTCTATAGTCTATACTGTTGCTGTTCTTCATAGGCATCAGATGCTTTTCTGTCTAGCCGAGGTCCTCATTATCCAAGATGTCGTCTACGTCAGGGGTTATGATCATTCGTTTATCAAGGTCCCCAAGAGATAAGAATTCCTTCTTTTCAGCATTGACTGCCACTACTTCTTCGGCATCAGAAATAGTTGTTCCAGGTGAAACCTACAAGATATTCGATTTCTGATTATTCTCCATTTCAAAGAAATATAGTGCAGATCACATTGAATCACAGAGACTATCCGAACAACTTGACATAAGTGTGGAATGGTATTTCCTTTCTCTTCTCTTGTTTGGGAAGAAACAGTTTGGTGGTTTAGCATACACTTAATCTATTTTGTTCGGTGCATTTGCTTCCACAAGCAAAGGCTATGGCAATTAAATCAAATATGCAACAGTCTAACCATGTACAATGTTGATGCAAAGTAGTTCTCATGCGCAAGCAAACATTATGTTTTGAGTGATAATTATGCAAATTGCAAAAACAGGCATTATGGAAAATCATTTTAATATATGGAATTTAAACCATAATCCATAATATCTGTATGATCTTTGTATTATAAGTTGCTAATCATCAGCTATATGTATTTCCATCCCCACAACATAAAATCTTCAGGGGCAGGAAGAAACACTATCAAATGTATATCGGAATCCATATTGAGGTCGTCTAATCGTCGGGATAAGGTCATAGTGCTCCATGAATCCAGGCACCCAAGCTCATGATTACTGGACTAATCTATGCCACACAGCTTCCTATCTGTTTCTCCAAAAAACTTAATGACTCTAATCTAAAGGTATTCTGTCACTACATTCAAGTGTACAAGGCCATATAGCAGAAGATATTAACTATCATGTAAAGCAGAAGGATATCATGAAGCAAGCTAAAGAGAGGAGATGCCATGATAAAGATACGAATTATCCTGTTTAGAATCAAGCAAAAGTTTTTCAAAATGCTTACATCAAATTGGGTTTCTCCTAGTTTAAGTTTGACAGCTCCACTCTTGTAAACACACATCTTCCCCATGTGTCCTGGAGGCAAATCTTTCAAACTATAGCCTTGTTGTATTTGTTCCCCCTCAGCAGTAGCAGACCGCTTAATTGAAGGGAGAGATTTAGGAAGTTTAAGAAGCAGCAGCCTGATTTTCTCACTTGTGTCATCTGGGTTCTGTGGAGTATCACAATTCATTATAGCATATAAATAAAACACACATGTAGCAAAATGGTTGCTATTTTTTCCATTCAATTTTACCCACCAGCAATCCAAGTTCAGAGGCAGGATTTATTGCGTTCTCATCATATTTCGTTGCGGCTTCCCCAAATTCGGCCTCGTCAAGAATGTCTATAAGGAGAAGTGAAAAACATGTCAACCTTACAACAAAAAAATTCTTTTTAAAATACAACCAGAGATTCTAGGTACGTTGCAACTTTGCGCTTGCAGAGCGAGAGATATTTTTCACTTTTGAATACTAATAAATTCCACATCATGCGGACTTCCAAATATCTAACTTTTCTTTTTCTCTTTTCTTGTTGACAGATGATTTGCTTCAGTGTGGAAAGTTAGGAAATTTTTGATTGATAAGAGTTCAAAGGCCAAAGCATACCTGGATCACCAGAGTTTGGTCTCCTCCAAGGAAGTATGGTGGGATGATATGTATCAGTCCTCTGCAGTTGAACAGAGACTCTACTGTCATTCTGTCAGCATAAGTGTAATAAGTGAAGATAAAGAGAGAAATTGTCAAGGCTTCTATACCCGAGGTTTTCCGTACTCCTTTGAATCATCTTCTGAACTCTTATTTGCCAAACTTGGTCCAGCTGCAGATATTGAAGAATCTTTAGATGGCTCAGTACTGTCATCCAAGTCCATCAAATCTGATTCTCTGTTATGCTCGAGACCTACATCTTGAGGGCAATCAGATCCTCTGATGCTAACAGTTTGCTCTCCTCCATGAATGAATGTGGCTTGAACTGGAACTACAAGAAACAAATCCAAATGTAACTCCCTGATCATCCTTCAATTTGACCTTGTATGAGTAGCTACACAAGTATTTACTAGTTTTCGTTATGAAAGATGCAAAAATAATATTTCATTAAACTCCCTTGTATTTCAAAATGACAAATTTAAGAATTTGCAACCCATCCCAGAGCACTGTGTCATGAAGCATTTATCAATATCATATGCGAAATGTTTTCAGAAAGGAGATAAATTCTTGTATTTTCAATGATAAAACAAAAAAATCTATCTAATTGCTGCCACAAGCAATCACCTCAAGCAACCTATAAGTAGCAAGGACAATGTGGCACATCCCATCCAAAAGCAGTATTTTCAACTCGCATATATGGGAAATTATTTTGAGAATGTAGACTAATTATGAAGCTTTTTGTGAAGTTAAAAAAATCTCGCACCTCACGCGTGTAATTCGCGTGTTTTCACCTCACGTGTGTAGTTCGCGTGTTTTCACCTCCCGCCTTGGCAGTAGAAAATCCTTTACACCTTAGATCTATGGCAAACTTTGTAACAAGTTTAATACAAAAGTGGTCTACCTTGATTATTCTATGGGCTGAAATGCCAAAACATTATACATTTTACTATGAGATAGTGGCAATTTCATTTAAGTCACCATGAGAACCATTAAGCTTTTAAGCATTTACTCCACTGGACATTGGAATGAAAAAAAGCCCTCTACTTTTAGACGTACACCAAAATACCTACTGAGGGGTTTTGAGGCGAGAAACATAAGTTCAATGCGACCAACTTGTGAGACACTGACTAGGTGCAACATTATAGAACATATACATTATATACACATCAGTTACATTACATCACAGTCATACTGATCATATGAAAAACTAACCTTTATCCACAACTTTAGACCGTCGATGTTTGCCCTGAAACATGCAAAGGGGGAAATTTGTAATTTACCCAACCTTTTTAAGTTTGAGCTAATTATATTACCCATCTTTTTAAACGAAACATAAACATTCGTAGACCATCATCAATTACATTAGTCACATTCCTTTTGTATAGCCAATTTGCAATATTTGTCATTCAATCTATTAACCCAACAATTAAGACTAGCTTTTTTTCTTGAAATCTTCCATATATTTGTTCAACCAATATTTACGGCAAATAAAAAGTTCTAATATGATTAGATAACATAAGATAAGATAAGATAAAAATCAAATAAGATAAGACAAAATTTATTGAATCAAACGGACCCAAAGTACTTATAAACTCAATCCCATATTGTAAGTAATTGAAGGTTTAAGCACATATATTAGAGATTTGTTAGTCATTGCGCTGATATTGAAAAAATATAGTATTTTAATACATTAAAGTGGTAAATACTATCAATTTAGCCTATGCAACATCTTAGTAATATTGTCTATTGTCTTTTCCGCGCTCTTTTTTCTTCATCAAACCATGTGACATCACACATAACCACGTGACATCCTCCTATAGCCTTCCCAAGAGCCCAACAACAATGCGAACCCCCTCAACTCAAAAACCCAAATCGATGCACAATCAAAATAAAGAGAGGAAAAACAAGCCAATAGCAATAAACAAAGAATTTTGCTTAGGACTTAATTCCTCGCATAGAACAAAATTAGGAGATCACACCAAAATTACACGTCGATCAATATTACCATATAAACCTTACTTGATGTAAAATCTTTCTTCTTTTACTTTCATATATGTCATTTTCCAATTTGAATATTATTCCCTCAGCACTTTCTTTAAATAACAAAAGGGATTTTTCTGCCAACCATTGATATAATAATATAAACCTTACACATGACATGCTGATACTTCCTCAAATTAGTAATCTAGTGAGTAATAATCTATATATAGTAATCAAATAGTTTAGTAATCTTAAACTTAATCACTTATAAATT
This sequence comes from Beta vulgaris subsp. vulgaris, assembly GCF_026745355.1. Taxonomy (NCBI): domain Eukaryota; kingdom Viridiplantae; phylum Streptophyta; class Magnoliopsida; order Caryophyllales; family Amaranthaceae; genus Beta; species Beta vulgaris. The sequence goes on from NC_079204.1 coordinate 12,262,192, forward strand.
CGAAAGAGAAAATTTACAAGTTCATTAAAATGCTGCAACACCTGTTGTCGCTGGACTTCGGAATCATCATTATCATCAGCCATTTCTCTGCAAAATCAAATAATTCATAGAAAAATAATCAAGAATTCATAAATTTTAGAAAAAAGAAAAAAATCGAATCAAGAAATTAAAAAATTAGGTTGAACTTCTTTTACGTTTTAGACGCAGTAGCGGCTTTAGTCTTTCCTCGTGATCGAGGTTTTGGATTAAATCTATGCTGCAAGAAAAAATTTATATAAAAAATTAAAAGCAAAGACATGAAATTAAATTAACTTTAAAGGAAATGAAATTGAAAATTATACAAAGATGAAGGAGATTGAAATCAGACCTTTCGACCGGTGGAAGAGGGTTTATCTGAATCCATGACGAATGCGAAAAGTTGAAGATGTTAAGAAGAACAGACGAAGGAAGCTTTACCGGCGTGAAGAAAACTCCGGTATAATTTGATCGGAAGACCTGATAATTAGGGTTCCGATGATGAAGAGGGAAAAAAAGAAGGGGAAAAGAATCGAACGTGAGACCTCCGCAAAACGCACAACTGTTGTTTCACCACTGAGCTACCGATAATGTTTTGTTGGTTATAACAATGAAAGTTATTTGTTATTACATTTCCACAAATATGTTACCTATTATAGTCTTTTTTTTTTTTTTTTTTTTTGTTGCTAAAAACAACCTTTTACATTTAATCTTAATTAAAAAAAATTGAGAGAAACCTTTTCTATTTTATCGTCATTGGTAGTTATGTTTTTTTTTTTGTTAATTTATTGAAACTGTTTTATGTGTTTATATGTTTCAGTGATATAAATTATAATTGAAATTGTTCATTAATTATAATTCAAATAATTGGATAGGATTTGTATCTTTGTATATACATTAAGTTTGTTAAGTTTGGATATATAGATGCATTGTTGTTCATGTGATTGCATTGGACTTTTTATATATAATACATTAAGGAGAATTATATATATTATATGAAATCTAATGTATTAATTACTTGAAAAAGTATTGTATTATGGAGTGTAATCAGCAGGACTACTTATATATTTCAATTATAAAATAATAGGTTTGTGTCGAGAGAGGGAGTTGTGGGTCACTGCATAAGTACATGTTTTGGGAAGGAATGAAAACAACCCGAAGAGTGGAGAGCATGAATAGTTTCCTCGATGGGTATGTCAACAAGCATACACGGTCATTTGAGTTTGCGGTGTGGTGTTGTGAAGCAATAAAAGTGCGGGCCAATGAGAAGCTAGCAGATGCCAATTATGCTAGATATGTATGGCAACTGATGGCTGATTTTGCTGTTGAGGGAGTTTTCCAGCATATCTATACAGATTCCAAATTCAAAAAGGTTCAAAGTAAGGGAGTGCACACGAACAGTTTATTTGATGTTTAGCGAAAAGAATGTAATATATGATAACGTTGTAGAGCACTTTGTGGAAGATAACGTTTGGATACGTTGTCGGAAAACAAAGGACATTCCATCGAAGAAGAAACAGACGTACAAGGTTAAGTATGACTCAATTTCTAAGGATGTGAGTTGTTCATGCAAATATTTTGAGTGCCATGGGATTATTTGTAGGCACGCCATTAAAGTCTACAAGCTGCACGATTAGATGGAGGTCCCCGATAAGTATGTTCTTAGGCGATGAAAGAAAGACGTTCAAAGGAAGCACAGTAGAGTGAAGCGGCTAAGGTTGCATATCACGATCCTTCGAAAACAGAAGAGGTACGTCGATTTGACTTCATTATGGAAATGTTTGGTCCTATATGTGAGAATGCAGCAGTATATGAGGAAAGTGTAGATGTTGTTGTGGAGTCGCTTCAGTTGCTTGCTATTAGGGTTGAGAAGACGAAGGCTATGGTGATATGCGAATGAATGGGGAGGAAGAAATTAATCCTTCTTCTGGCGAAAAAACCAAACACACTACTGAGTCAGTTGCAAAAGTGGTGGAGAATGGAAAAAGAGAAGGTAAATGTGAAGGATCCCTCGTGTCAAATGTTGTTCCATAGAACGTGTGATGTCCGTTACTATTCGACTATTGAAGAAGCGATGAAGAAGAAAGGCCCGAAAGGGAAGGCGATGAAGAAGAAAGGCCCGAAAGACAAGGCAACGAAGAAGAAAGGTAACACATGAACGAAAAAAAGGTAGTTGCATCGCTGGACATGCAACTGAGTACAAGTGGTTTGAATGAGGCACCAGTGTTGAACCCTTCGTAGCGAAGGTAGTTTCCTTTGTTTCCTGTAGTACATTAACATGGTAATTTTTAATGTATGTAGAAAAGAAAGGTAACTATGTAACACCTCCGTCGTCCCGAACCCTTCTTCATTTAGTAAAACTCGAGATTTAGGGGAAAATAAATCCACGAGGGTTCGATTCGACGGATGGCGCTACCGCCACACTTATCTTCTTGGAAATAAATAAAAGGCTAAAATTAAAAGCAAACTAAACTTAAATTAATTAATCCTTACAACCAAGTGAATCGTTCATTAAACATTACCAATTGATTAAGTGTTTCAGAGTTCCAGCAGAAGCTAATCATATGCTAAGTGGATGACAATTCTAAATGATCTCTCTTTTGTTCTCCCGATTGATCACGCACCTGCACAAATACATTGAAAAGAGACAAGAGAGACAAGCTCCCAAAAATCAGAAAAACTGAGAAATTCCAACTCCATCCCGTAAAATACATAAGTTGAAAATACTTTGTAAAGTAGTAAGTTAATAGTTTTGGAAGTCATAGCACATATACACATATATATATACACTGAATAATCATATCATTAATTCAATTAATCCAGTTATTCAAGGAGAGGAAAGAAAACGCCAGTAAGCCAGGGTCAATCCCATGTAACGACTTACTTCAACATTGTAGGCTGGGGCGAACCCCTGTAACCACCTACTTGTAGGCCGGGGTAAACCATAGTAACCACCTACAAATATCATAATGGCCATAATAACGGAGTCCCTAGTGTGCACATTCCTTCTACTTGGATCACAACAAGATAGAAGAAAGCCAGTAACAGAATAATCAGCATAGTAACCAAAGAACCTGTAGGGACCGCTGAACCACTCATACAGGACAACCTGTTCATCATTTTTCTCCGATATTTCACTTTACGTGATTAATATCTTTTAATTCAAGTAATCACATAAATCACGTATACATTTACGTCATCTTGCTCAATCCAGTGTGAACATAATCAATCCATCATAATCTCAATCCATTCATAGCGGTTTCAATAACTCATTTCATAAACACAACCGTCACTTGAGTTCATTTATCACTTTAGGTTCATAATCATTTCATTATCACAAGTTCTTACCAATTCCAACTTTCACAATTTTCCATAATAATAATAATAATAATAATAATAATAATAATAATAATAATAATAATAATAATAATAATAATAATAATAATAAATAATAATAATAATAATAATAATAATAATAATAATAATAATAATAATAATATATAATATAATATAATAATAATAATATAATAATATAATAATAATAATAATAATAATAATAATAATAATAATAATAATAATAATAATAATAATAATAATAATAATAATAATAATAATAATAATAATATTAATAATAATAATAACCATAACCATAATATTACTAAATGACATTAAACGATTTTAATAACGTTATAATAACCATCTTTGTCATATCGTACATCGTCTATAGTCATGATCCATGATCAAAATCCATAGTCGTTGTCCATTTTGTCATTATTCGTATTCATGATCCGCATTAAGTCGATAAGTCATAATTATAATCCATACTTATAAATTTTATAAGCACATAATAATCACATAATCGATTCGTTTTACACTAACGGGATCTATGTTTAGATGGACATTAGAGATTCCTCGTGACGCATGCCCAAAGTTAAGTTCACGAACGTATTAACACTCTTTATATTCCCCGTCTACGCAATCGGAGTCTACAATAGATGTTAACGAGATCTAAGTTAGTTCCTAAATAACCCCTTTTTTATTTATAAACAATTTGAATAATTCAAATAAATTCTTTATCATTTTAAGAGAGTTTATGAATCAAAGTTATAGTTTTTAAATCATTTATGAAATCATTTTAACTACTCACAAGTTATTTCAACTTAACTTTAATTATCTTTAGCAACTATTTTAAACATGAAAAACTAACTTTATTATACTCCTTATTTTATTTTAGAAATTTTAAGAAACATTTAAGTTATAAAAGATTAAGTGAAACTAAAACATACTAACTTAATTAACGTAAGCTAATTTAGGAAGTTTATGGATTTTAGTTTTAAAAATAAAAATAAAAATAAAAATAAACAAACAAAACTAATTAAAACTCAATATAAACAGAAAGGAAGGAGGAAAGGAAATTTTAAAGGAAACCACTCAGTTTCTGAAACTGAGAAACGAAGCAGGGGAAAACGAGAGGAGGAAGGTGACAAAGGGCGAAACAGGGGAGGCGAAGGAGGAGTTTGCGGTGGCGGTTTTGGGCGAATCCCGGTGGTGGTTTGGTGGCTGGGCGTGAGTCGAAAAGATGCGGCAGAGGTGCGATTGCAGGGCTGCGATGGGTTTTGGGGCTGGTAGTGTTGCGGTCGACTTTGGTGGTCGAGTGATTTTCGGTGGTGCGGTGGTTTAAGGAAGCAGAGGAGGGGTTGAAATTTTCATTTCTAACTTTCAAAATAAAAAATCAGGAATTAAGGAGGAAAGAAATGAATTGAAGCAAACCTTTTGGGATTGTTTGCTTGAGTAATTTGGTGAGTAAAGTTCAGTATTTATAGGGGAGTTTTGGTCAAAAAAGCTAATGGTGGATGTGTGAGGTGTGAGGGCTATGGTTTAAGTTTTGAAAAATTTACCCCTAATATCTAAAATGTGGATTGAAATTCAATTATTTACTGACAAAGCTGAAATTTTGTGTTGAAAATCTTGGTTCTTGTGTGTTGTGAATCACACGAAGAGGAAGGGAGGAGAGGAAGATGGTGAAAACAATTTCCACCCTTTTTTTTCCTTCTTCTTTTTGGCTAAAAAGGCATATGGGTTATGGGCTCGATATTTGGGCCTTGGATTGCTAAAAATGGATGGACACATGTACAAAGATACCCACAACCAAATGTAAAGAGTTTAATTAATTAGAAATAATAAAATGAATAATAAATGAAATCATTATTTTAATAAACATAGTTATCAAATAAAATAAATAAATTTTGAATGGAAATAATATTAAACCTTAATAAATAATAAAATAACTTCTGAAAATTCGGGGTATTATATTACATCTACTCCTCCTTAAAAACAAAGTTCGTCCTCGAACTTTAAAGTTAGATGTTTATTATTAACAAAAACAATGGCTTTGCGCTTTGTTAGTATTACATTCGGCCCCCCTTAAGGAGTTTTGTCCCCGAAACTCGATAATCGTACCTCAGAAAAGAGTTAACGATAACACTTACTCATGTCGTCTTCTGTTTCCCATGTTGCTTCCTTGGTTTGGTGATTAGACCATAAAACATTAACTAACTTTATTGCCTTGTTTCGAGTGTTTCTCGTTTTGGAATCAAGGATTTTATCAGGACGTTCTTCAAAAGTGAGGGTCCCCTCTAGTTCAATGGTTTCAGGTTGGATAACATGGGAGGGGTCAGAGATGTATTTACGAAGTTGGGACACATGAATAACATTATGAACTTTGGCTAATTCTGTAGGTACCTATAAGCCACTTGTCCAATTCTCTCCAATACCTCATAAGGTCCAATATAACGAGGGTTTAGTTTTCCTTTCCTACCGAACCTCATTACTCCCTTGGTTGGTGAAACTTTCAGCAACACTTTCTCTCCGACTGCAAATTCCAAATCTCGTCTCCTTTGATCAGCATACAATTTTTATCGATCTTGAACTGCTTTCATGCGCTCTTGAATCAACTTCACCTTGTTGGTAGTCTCTTTTATCATTTTTGGTCCTGCCAGAAGGTAAAAATACAACAAATGCCTGGACATCTCATCAGGACACCAATATGTCATCGATGAATACTATCACGAACTTATCCAAGTATGGCTGGAAAGTCCTGTTCATGAGGTCCATGAAAGTTGCTGGCTCATTAGTGAGTCCAAAAGGCATAATTGTGAACTCATAATGGTCATATCTCGCACGAAAGGCTGTTTTCGGAATGTCCTCTTCATCAACTCGTAATTGGTGATAACCCGATCTCAAATCGATCCTGGAGAACACTGTTGCACCTTGAAGTTGATCGAACAAATCCTCGATTCTCGGGAGCGGATATTTATTCTTCACCGTGGCATTATTCAACTCCTTATAATCGATACACAACCTCAAAGATCCGTCTTTCTTCCGGACAAACAATATTGGGGCTCCCCAAGGCGAAACACTAGGTCGAATGTACCCTTTTTCCAATAATTCCTCCAACTGTACCTTCGATTCTTGCATTAATGCGGGTGCTATTCGATACGGAGCCTTAGAGATAGGTGCTGTTCCCAGGGCTAAGTCGATCTTAAAGTTCACTTTTCTGACTGGCGGCATTTCAGGTAACTCTTCGAGAAATACCTCCGAAAATTCCTTTACTACCGGAATTTGAGTCAACTCCTCGTTTTCCACGCTTACGTCCCTTACTTGCATAGGTAGACTGTGTAGCCTTTTTAAAGATAGGTTTGAAGGTTCAGGGCAGAGATTATTTTTACGTCATGCTGGAAGATTATGCCTTTATAAGATATCCTATTTTCCTTTGGTCCTCTAAGAGATATTTTCTGGTTATGACAATCGATTTTGGCCGTATACTTAGCTAACCAATCCATTCCCAAAATAACGTCAAAGTATTTTAGGTCAAAAAGGATAAGATCGGCCAGTAATTCAGTACCAGCTATGACTACAAGGATACTTTGGAAAAGAGATTTACAAGAAACAGTTTCACCTGTGGGAATGGCTATATTGGCTCGACGAAACTGGGTAGACTTGAGGGGATATTTATTAACAAAAGTGCTAGAAATAAAAGAATGAGATGCTCCCGAATCAAAGAGTACATAAGCAGGATTTGAGTTCACGAGAAAAGTATCAGTCACAACGTTAGCATCGGTGTTAGCTTCCATTCAGCTCATGACATTAATTCTTCCATTGGTGTAGCCTCCATTCCCATTCTTTCCATAGTTTCCATTTCCACTTCCAAAAGAGCGGATGTTATTGTCCCCATTCTGTGTAGCATTTCCTCCACTAGGGCGGTTGTTATTGAAGTTCTGAATTCTGTTTCCACCTCCATTGTTACGATTGTTCGTATTTAGTCCATTTTGGGCTTGCTTCTTCGGACAGTTGAACGATTTGTGACCTACTTCTCCACACTCGAAACATTTGATTCTTTCACCATGACAAGTGAATTCTGGGTGGCTTTTGGTACACTTCTTGCAAACAAAGTTCCTTTGGATCCTATTTCCTTGTTAGGCATGTTGTCCATAATTCTGATTATTGCGGTTGTTGTAGCGTCCACCATTGTTGTTGTTTCCACCATTGTTGTTGTTGTTGGGCCTTTTGTCGTACCCTTGAATGTTGCTGTTGCTGGCAAGTTCCTTTCTTTTATGCCTACTTAGCACCCCTCTCTCACATTGTAGAATTCTCTCCATGTTCGAGGCCTTAGCATAGGCCTCCGCGAAAGTAGTTGAGGTACTACCTCCCGTTCGAGTCTGAAGATCAAACTTAAGTCCGTCTTCAAACTTCTGAGCCTTAGTTCCCTCACGTGTTTTAAATCTATTATCTCGTAATAATCCGTCCTATCCCGACCTAATCCAATTAACCTAATTATATTAAGCCAAATTATAAAATTAAAATTATATATATGGAAAAAGTTAACGTACTTGAAATGACGTATTCCCGAGCTGGATCTAGCCGGGACTTAGCCTACCTACATAACTTAGTGTGCCATCATGTCTCCGATTTTTCAATCAATTTGCCTATAAGTCATAAATCATCCTATTCACTAACCTCTACCTCTACTCTCTTAGTATTCAGAATTGTTATTTCCCTAGGAACACTACAAGAGGGGGGGTGAATTGTAGGTGTAGAAATAAACGTAACTTTTTGCGGAAATTAAAACTTAAACGAATAAACAAGCTAAAGGAACACAAGGGATTTTTACGAGGAAAAACTTCTTGGGCCCAACAAGAAGAAACAACCTCGACCACTAGGGATTTTAAACTCAACACTTTCACTAATTAGGCCAAACAACTCTGTTACAACCTAATTCTAACTCGAGCCCTACCTTGAGTTCCTAAACTCAAGTTCCTGAACCACTGTTCCCTTAACAGCAGTTCCTCTCAACTTCACTCGAAGTTTTCTCACACATACAAGCTTCACTCAAAGCCTTTCTCTTACAGAACTTCACTCAAAGTTCCCTTACCCCAAAAACCAAAATACAATTGATCGAAATAAGCTTAGTGGAATTAGAGTAAGAAGGCAAAGAACAAATGGCTATTATGAGAGAATGAAGGCACTGACACTTAATAAGTTAAACTCACTTAATTACTTAGTCAGACACAATTTGGAACTTATCTAGACTTCTATATTTATAGTGTAATCATGAAGAACGTGGGATAATGTTAGAGTACACGTTTTAATCCATTTACCCATGATGTTCCTTCCCCTAAGGAACACGTTTTCATCATGTCCCATGATCCCATGAACTATAAATGAACGTGGATAAAATGCAGCCATTACTCCTAAATAATAGGAGTTCCTTCAACATTATCCGAAAATCAGTTTTTATAAACTCTTTTTATCTTTAAATCTGAATTTCTAATCTTTAAGAAAATAATATCTTTGAAATAAAATCTTTCTAACAACCGGATATTTATTTTCTTATTTTCCGAAAAAATAATCTTTTCCAAAAAGATTTTCTTTTTATAAAACTGATTTTATCATTTGAAATTAGAAATAACTAATTTCCTATAATCTAGGCATGACTTACTCCATTATCTTTTAACCGTTACACTAAGTACAGCCTAAGTCTAGTTCCTTATATTAGTTCAGTTCCTTTAACATATTTACTAAGTGCCACTGAGTTTGTTCCTTACAGAGGAACAAACGCTTCATTCTCAAATATTCTGCCACAGTTCCTTACCATTCTTTCTTTGTTCCTTTACATTGGAACTAGAAAATAAAACGCCTAGCTTCTATTATTCTTGATCCAATGCTTGCTCCAGTATCAACATAGAAACTTCTTTACTTAGCCTTTGAAATCCTCTCTTGACTTCTTCATTGACTTGTATTCTCCCAGTTCCTTGCATTGATACCTTAGACACCATACACTTAAATAATTCATTAGTTCACTACTTAGTTTGTTCCTTTGTTTCTTTGTCATTATCAAAACTAGGGTTCAACAATTTCCCCCTTTTTGATGATGACAACAAAGGTACAAACTAAGGAAAATAACAAATAATATAAGTGAATGAAAATAAAAACATAAAGAAGAAAATAAAAACACAATTATATGAGTAACTGAAGTTTGATTTTTCATTTACCTTAACCTATTTTTGATTTTTCATTTACCTTAATTTTTTTAATTTTTTTTAATTTTTTCAACTTTCATATTTAAAGTACAGTTTGTTCCTTAAATCCTTTTCCCCCTTTGTCATCCTCAAAAAGAATAGACTCGATGAATTGATGAATTGATTTAACACCTTAAGACCAATATGCAAGCACCATTAGTGGTTAAGTTAGAAAATCAAAGAGTAAACTTGCTCAAACATCAATCACATAATACTAGCCATTCCAAGGAAGAAATTATGCAAAGCATTTAGAAACATAGACAATATAGCAAAAGTCATTATTATATAGCACTTGTTCCATAACAAAACAAAGAAAGAAAAGAAAAAGAAGAAACAAAAGTTGTGTTCCTTGATGAAAGAAACAGGAACAACAAAACAACAATAAAAGAAACTAAGAAAGGGAAGGGGAATGGTGTTCCTCTACAACTTCTTCTTCAACCACATCCTCCAACTTTTTCATCACCACCCCATGATGTAGTTCAACCTGTTCCTTCAGCTCCTCCAAGTACGAGCCATAGTGTCCATCTTCTTTTGCTGCGCAACCACGGTATCACTCAATTTCTTCATAAGACTTACATAGTATCAGTTTTGGCATCCAAAGTCCAATGAAGATGATTGTAAAATTTTATCATATGTTGTGCAGGAAGGCAGACTTCATTAACCCAGTTAGTGTCATCCGGATTTTCCTGTTCCTTACCCTTGGAACTAGAGGCAGATGGGGGATGTTGTGAAGGAACTGGGGAGGTTTGAGTGGAAGGCTCATCTGTTCCAGGAATGGAAACAGAAGGTGAAGGGTGATAAATGGGAGGAAGAAATGGTGGTGTGGGTGGAAGAGTTGTGGAGGTGGAAGCAAAAGGATTTGGTCCTTTTATTTCATCCTTCAACTGCTCAAAACTGAAGGAACAGAGAAGGACGAAGGTGAAATGGAGGGTATTTTTGTGAAGGAACAGAGAGTTTGGGAGATGGTGGAGGTAGTGGTTCCTTGAGAGTGAGGGTACCTGTTCCTCATTATCCGAAAGGACTAAAGGAGAGTCCTCATTGGAAGGAACAGGAACAGGAGCAATTTTTCGACGAGTGCTCTTTCTCACTCTCAAAGGAACAGAGGGTTTAGGCTTAGTGGCAATGTGTTTGCGCCTCTTAGGTTTGTGTTCCGCTGGTGTAGGAACAGGGTTATCCAAATTACATCATTTCCTTCTAAATCAGTTGGGGCAGTTTTCTTTTTCCTGAGGAACTGGAACCATTTTCCTTGAATGAGAACACCTTCTTGGACAGACAAGCCAAGTCCATTTAGGGTCTTCTCATTCAAGATGTTCCCTTGTTTATCCTATGGTGGTCCAACCCGTAAGTCTTACTTCAAAGATGAAGTAAAGAAGTTATAAGGCACCGTACCAATCACACAATGTTCTCAATACAGTGAGTTAAATGTTGAATGAAGAGGGAAGGGAATTGATTTGTATGTGGTGGTCAAGCAAAACATGTAACACATATCCAAGAGACCCACTTCATTCCTCTTTTCAGTTCGAGGAATGAGTGCTCTCCAAACCAAGTTAAACAATACTTTGTGAAGGGGAGAGAGTAGGTTATGGTTAATTTGTTTTGGCCAGCTGTTCCTCCAAAATATTCTAAGATTTTGTCTTGAGGAAAATTCGGAAAGGAAACAGTTCCTTTCCTTTTAAAATACAAATCAGTTCCTTTGCAAGGAACTTCCCATACTTTGCTTAAAGTTGCTTGATTAAACCTTATTTTCTTGCCTCTAACTTCAGTTGTGCAAGTTCCATTAGTATTAACAAAATTTGCACAAAACTCGTCCATAGCTAGAGGAACAAGAGCATTATTAAAGGCGAATTCAAACAAGAATTCCATGCCTTGTTCCTTTAGAATGGATGTTAATTCTAGAAATTCAATTTTATTTGCCCATTCTAAATCGACGCAAAAGCCCAAGACATACCTAGATTCACTTCGTTCGACCCTTTTCTTGGAAGACGAAGAAACAGTTCCTTTGGAAGGAACAGGTGCAGTTTCTTCTTCTTCCCCTGAGATTGTTCCGGGGTTTCTTCTTCATCATCTTCCCCAATCAATTTTCTTCTTCTCATGCTCCTTCTAGGAGATTCTAATTGCTGTTCCTCTATGGGGTTTTCTTGAATTATGTCGGTTTCAAGGGTTTTAGTTGGAGATGAAGAAATTTCCATTTTTGAAGTGTCGGTTGTTTTTGGTGTTGGAAAAGGTGAGTTTCTTGAAGTTTTTGCCATGATTTATGAAGGTTTGGAGGTTTTTATGGAGTATCAAAGGGTGTGATGAGGTTTCGGATTTGGTGAAGATGAAGCGTTTGAGAGGAACACGGTTTCTTAGATGAATTGAAGAAGGAAGTTTTGCATGTAATAGTAATTATGACACGCGGGAAAAGAAATAGCAAAAAAATAAAAAGAAAGAAAACGAAAAGATAAAAAGAACCAAGATTTAATTAAACTGGTTCCCCTTAATTTTTGGGATTTTACGGATTTTTCGGATTTTTATGAATTTTAATTTTTGAAAGAAAATAAATGCTAAGGAACTTGTGCTATAGGAACAACTAATGCTACATTTCAATATCCTTCATACTATGCATGTTTCTTGACCTTAGGAACAGTAAGGGGAGTATTATGTGACATTTGTGAGTTGTTTAGTTTCTTTGACTTCATGGTTATGTTTTCAACATTCCAATTTGCAATGGTCTTAGGCAATTAAACACAATTATTTTTAGCACACAAAGTCACTCAAATTGATTCAAACATGGGGGAATTGACATAGGAACAATCACTTAATTTTTATTAAGCCTAACTCAAGCCTTAATTTCTCATATCTATCTCTTTGCAAAGGCTTAGTTAGGATATCAGCAATCTGATAATCAGTTTGACAAAACTCAAGTTTGATCAAACCTTTTTCGACATTTTCTCTTAAAAAGTGATGTCTAATATGTATATGCTTTACTCTAGAATGATGCACTGGATCTTTAGATATACTTATAGCACTTGTATTGTCACAATAAATAGGAACACATTCAAAGTTTATTCCATAGTCACTAAGTTGTTGTTTTATCCAAAGCATTTGAGAGCAACATGCAGCAGCAGCTACATATTCTGCTTCAGCAGTGGATAAAGCAACTGTGTTTTGTTTCTTGGTACTCCAAGAAACTAAACTATGACCAAGGAATTGTGCCATACCTGAGGTGCTTTTCCTATTAACAAGATCTCCAGCATAATCTGCATCTGCATATCCTTTTAGTTCGAATGTATCACTTCTTGGATAGTAGAGTCCAAGATCATCTGTTCCTTTAAGGTATCTAAGAATTCTCTTCACAGCAGTGAGGTGAGACTCCTTTGGATTTGCTTGAAATCTAGCACACAAACCAACACTGAAAGCTATGTCTGGACGACTAGCAGTTAGATAAAAAAGTGAACCAATCATTCCTCTATATTTTGTTTGATCAACACTTGTTCCTATGGAGTCTTCATCTTACTAGTTGAAGTTCCCATAGGAGTGTGATTTTCTTTGAATTTTCGAGGCCATATTTCTTTAATAGTTCCTTTATGTATTTTTGTTGGTGAACAATTATACCTTTTTCAGTTTGTTTGATTTGTAGTCCAAGAAAGAAATTTAACTCTCCCATCATACTCATTTCAAATTCATTGCTCATGAGATTTGAGAATTCTTTGCACAATGTTTCATTAGTAGCTCCGAATATGATGTCATCAACATATATTTGAACAAGCAAAATATCAGTTCCTTTAGATTTTAGGAACAAGGTTTTATCAACCTTTCCTCTTTTAAAGTTATTTTCTAAAAGGAACTTAGATAATCTCTCATACCATGATCTAGGTGCTTGTTTTAACCCATAAAGAGCTTTATCAAGCTTGTAGACATGATTTGGGAGATTGTTATTTTCGAAACCAGGGGGTTGTTCAACATATACATCTTCGTTTAGATAGCCATTTAAAAATGCACACTTAACATCCATTTGATATAATTTAATCCCATGTAAGCAGCAAATGCAATTAAGATTCTAATGGCTTCTAATCTAGCTACAGGAGCAAAGGTTTCTTCATAATCAATTCCTTCTTGTTGGTTATAACCTTTTACTACAAGTCTAGCTTTGTTTCTTACAATGGTTCCATATTCATCTAGTTTGTTTCTAAACACCCATTTTAAGCCAATTACTTTTTGTTGTTTAGATGAAGGAACTAGATGCCATACCTTGTTTCTTTCAAACTCATTTAATTCAGCTTGCATTGCAATAATCCAATCAGAGTCAGTTAAGGCTTCTTCATGATTTCTTGGTTCCATCATTGATAGGAACGCATGAAATGCACAAAAGTTCCTTAACTGAGATCTAGTTTGCGTTACCTTTGATATGTCACTGATATGAGTTCCACAGGATGTGACTTTTGTAATCTCCAAGGTTTTGGTTGAAACTCTCTTATAGGAACATGTTGTTCCTCATGAGTTCCTTGAGTGGATGAGGAACTCTGCTCAGTTGTTCCTCTGTTAGCCTCGGTGGACTCAGTTCCTTCATTTAGAGGAACAGGAGACATCTTCTCCTCCTTGAGGAACAGGAATATCTTGATCTCATTATTTTCGAATTCCTCGTTCCTTTCCTCTTTCACTTCTTCTTCTTCTTGTGAATCTGTGTTCCTTGACTAGGTTGTGCTAACCCTATCTCATAGTCATCAACCTGTATGCTTGGATTATGTTTGTCAGATTCATCAAAGATTACATGAATCTTTCTTCAACACACATAGTTCTCTTGTTATATACTCTATAAGCTTTACTATGTGAGGAGTATCCTAAAAATGTTGCTTCATCACTCCTTGCATCAAATTTTCCAAGATTATCTTTTCCATTATTATGCACATAACATTTGCATCCAAATGTTCTAAATAGGTGATTTTGGTTTCTTTCCAAAGTAAAGTTCATAAGGAGTTTTATTAATGATAGGTCTCATCATGGCACGATTAATTATGTGACAAGCAGTATTAACAGCTTCAGCCCAAAAGTTCCTTGGAAGTTCACTAGCAATTAACATGGTTCTAGACATTTCCTCCAAAGTTCTATTTTTCCTTTCTACAACACCATTTTGTTGTGGTGTTCTAGGGGCAGAAAAATTATGATCTAGGCCATTATCTCTGCTTAGGTCATCAAATTTATAATTTTCGAATTCCTTGCCATGATCTGATCTAATGTGCATTATTTTATGTCCACTTAGGTTTTGAACTCTTTTAGCAAAGACAAGGAACTCATCATAAGTTTCATCTTTACTAGAGAGAAAAATAACCCAAGTGTACCTAGAGTAGTCATCTACAATCACAAGTACATACCTCTTTCCACTTCTGCTTTGAATTCTCATGGGTCCACATAAGTCCATATGAATTAACTCTAATGGTTTAGTGGTACTTACAATCGTTTTAGATTTGAAAGAGGATCTTACTTGTTTACCTCGTGCACATGCATCACAAACTTGATCAATATGAAATTTTATGATGGTAATCCTAAAACAAGGTCTTTTGATCTAAGTTTCTCAAGTAATGAAAAGCTAGCATGTCCTAGACGCTTGTGCCATAGAAGTGAATCATCTTCAATAACACTAAGACAAGTTAAATTGATTTGAGGAACAAGGTCTAGATCCACAATGTATGTGTTCCCTTTCCTTGTTCCTTCCAAATAACCTTCTTAGTTTTAATGTTGATGATTAAGCATTTTTCTTATCAAATTTTACAGTATTTCCTTTGTCACAGAATTGAGAAATGCTTAATAGATTATGTTTTAGACCTTCAACTAAAAATACATTTTCAATGGAGTGTAATGGTGACTTACCGACCTTACCCATAGCAACAATGTTACCTTTCTTATTATCACCAAATGTTACACTGCCACCTTCATAGGTTGTGAGTGAGAGAAACTTCGTTTTGTCTCCTGTCATGTGCTTGGAACAACCACTATCGAGATACCAAGTGTTGTTCCCCCTCACTCCAACCTGCAAAAATCAACTAGTTGTTAGTTGAAGGAACCCCATCTTTCGTGGGTTCCTGTTCTTGACTAGGATTTGTTTTGACAACCCATTTTTTCTTACTTATTGTCACATTTTTCCCAATCATCTCAGATTTTAGTTGACATTGATTTATGTAATGACCTACCTTGCCACAATACATACAGAACTTATCACTAGGTAGATCAACATATTTCTTTGTCTTGTTCCTTTTCTTGTAGTTTTCAAAACCAAGACCTTCCTTCCTTTTGGTCTGTGGTTTCTCAATCCACTTAGGAACTTTCATGATTTTGCCTCTGTTCCTTGCGACAACCAGTTCCTTTTTAAGATTACAGATCTGTTCCTTTAAAAATTTTTCTCTTTATTTATTTTTTCAATCTCAGATCTGTATCCTTTCAAAGGGGTTGATCTTATATCAAAGGAACTCAGAACAGGGACAAATTCCTTCAAGTGTGAAATCTCTAAATTAATTAGATAATTTTCATTTTTCAAACTCTCATAACATTCTTTGATTTTTAAGTTTTTATCAAACAAATCAAAAAATCTAGTTTCGACATCAGTTCTCATTTTCTTAAGCCATTCTATGTGTTCCTTGCAAACCTTTAAGGCTTGTTCCGTTTGTTCACGTTTTTCACGTTCATCTCTACATTCAAGAATTGCATCATAAAGAAGATCATATATTTCAGTCCTAGTTTTACCATCTAGTTCTGACTCAAGTCCATGTTGACTTACCTCAATTTTTCTTCATCTTCTTTTTCGTCGATGTTTGCCATGAGGCAAAGGTTTGCTGTTTCTTCAGTTGGTTGTTCCTCTTCTTCTTCCGTCTCTGAATCTCCCCAAGCAGCTATCATAGCTTTGCGCACATTTGCCTTAGAGAAAGGTGCTTTTGATTCTTTGTTCCTTTCAGCAAAGCGTTCCTTGTTCCTTTCTTTGGTTTTGTCGTTTTCCCAAAGAGGACATTCTTTGATGAAGTGATCTGTACTTCCACATTTATGACAAGCAGCTTTGTTAGAAAATTTCTTAGTTTTACCTTTGAAGTTTCCATTCTTCATGTTCCTGTACATCTTTCGAAATTTTCGAACCATGAGGGCTGCTTCTTCTTCTTCAGAGTCCGAATCATCTTCATCATCTGCTTTGAGAGCAATTGATTTTGATTTGGAGCTTTCACCATATTCAGTATCAAGGTGAAGCTCATGAGTCATAAGTGACCCTGCCAGCTGTTCTAAGTTGAACTTAGTGAAGTCTTTTGTTTCTTGAAGAGCCGTGACTTTAGCCATCCATCTGTCCTTAGGAAGACTCCTAAGAACTTTCGAACCTGTTCCTCAGATGAAATAAACTTTCCAAGAGAAGCCAACTCATTTATAATGTTAGTAAAACGAGTAAACATGTCTCGGATGCTTTCTTTGGATTTCATGCAGAACAGTTCATATTGATTCATAAGTAAATCAATTTTCGATCTTTTAACTTCATTAGTTCCTTCGTGGGTTACTTCTAGTAAATCCCATATTTGCTTTGCGGATTTGCATCCCATGATCCTATTATGTTCATGGGGTCCAAGTCCACAATGCAATAGTTTAATAGCCATGGCATTTACTTCCATTTTTTCAAAATCAGATTTTCATAATCAGAGAGGGGTTTAAGAGTTACCTCATTTTTGTCATTTGTAGTTGTGACTTCGAAATCACCAACTTCAATGACTCTCCATACCTGATAGTTTTCAGCCTTGATGAATATCTCCATGCGGTTCTTCCAATAGTTGTAGTACTTCCCATTGAACATAGGAGGCCTTTGAGTGGAATAACCTTCTTCAAGTTTCTCGGTGGTATTCATTGTTCCTTGGATCTTTTCCTCAATAGGGTTTCCTATCTTACGTGAGTTCTGCTCTGATACCAATTGTTATTTCCCTAGGAACACTACAAGAGGGGGGGTGAATTGTAGGTGTAGAAATAAACGTAACTTTTTGCGGAAATTAAAACTTAAACGAATAAACAAGCTAAAGGAACACAAGGGATTTTTACGAGGAAAAACTTCTTGGGCCCAACAAGAAGAAACAACCTCGACCACTAGGGATTTTAAACTCAACACTTTCACTAATTAGGCCAAACAACTCTGTTACAACCTAATTCTAACTCGAGCCCTACCTTGAGTTCCTAAACTCAAGTTCCTGAACCACTGTTCCCTTAACAGCAGTTCCTCTCAACTTCACTCGAAGTTTTCTCACACATACAAGCTTCACTCAAAGCCTTTCTCTTACAGAACTTCACTCAAAGTTCCCTTACCCCAAAAACCAAAATACAATTGATCGAAATAAGCTTAGTGGAATTAGAGTAAGAAGGCAAAGAACAAATGGCTATTATGAGAGAATGAAGGCACTGACACTTAATAAGTTAAACTCACTTAATTACTTAGTCAGACACAATTTGGAACTTATCTAGACTTCTATATTTATAGTGTTAATCATGAAGAACGTGGGATTAATGTTAGAGTACACGTTTTAATCCATTTACCCATGATGTTCCTTCCCCTAAGGAACACGTTTTACATCATGTCCCATGATCCCATGAACTATAAATGAACGTGGATAAAATGCAGCCATTACTCCTAAATAATAGGAGTTCCTTCAACATTATCCGAAAATCAGTTTTTATAAACTCTTTTTATCTTTAAATCTGAATTTCTAATCTTTAAGAAAATAATATCTTTGAAATAAAATCTTTCTAACAACCGGATATTTATTTTCTTATTTTCCGAAAAATAAATCTTTTCCAAAACAGATTTTCTTTTTATAAACTGATTTTATCATTTGAAATTAGAAATAACTAATTTCCTATAATCTAGGCATGACTTACTCCATTATCTTTTAACCGTTACACTAAGTACACGCCTAAGTCTAGTTCCTTATATTAGTTCAGTTCCTTTAACATATTTACTAAGTGCCACTGAGTTTGTTCCTTACAGAGGAACAAACGCTTCATTCTCAAATATTCGCCACAGTTCCTTACCATTCTTTCTTTGTTCCTTTACATTGGAACTAGAAAATAAAACGCCTAGCTTCTATTATTCTTGATCCAATGCTTGCTCCAGTATCAACATAGAAACTTCTTTACTTAGCCTTTGAAATCCTCTCTTGACTTCTTCATTGACTTCGTATTCTCCCAGTTCCTTGCATTGATACCTTAGACACCATACACTTAAATAATTCATTAGTTCACTACTTAGTTTGTTCCTTTGTTTCTTTGTCATTATCAAAACTAGGGTTCAACAAGAATCAATTGGACTGCATATATCACTTTGACTATCGTTTATATTTACACATAACACTTTAACTATCGTTAGCATTCACACATAACATCTTGACTATCATTAGTATTCTTACACAAGAAAAAACATAATAATGTGAAAGTTTGTTAAATTTACCTTAATATATATATATCAACTTTTTACAAATTAGGCTTTTAATATTAAAAATACAAATCGACTTGTGTGGACCTGATTCACATTAAAATTAGTGTGCACCAAGCTTACGCACGTGAATCGGGACACACAATGCTATTACTATATCACAAACAGATACACTATATAAGATGGAAATACATACACTACTTTATATCACAAACACATACACTATAACACAAAAAGACACTATAACTCTTGCCAAATAAAACACTATAGCACAGAGATTTACACTATACCACATACAAATAGGGGTCCAAGTTCTTTACCTCAAACTTTTTTTTTCAATGGTATATTCAATGGTATACTTGTATGCCACTTGTCAAGTGTATTTTTAAAAAAATCAAAACAGATAAAAAAAAGTTTCTAAAAAAATCATATTAAATTGCGGTTTACAGTACGGTTTCTGTATACAAAAATTAAAACCCAACCCAAATCGCAAATCGCAGTTTGCTTGAAATAATAACCCAAATCGCAAACCAACCCACACCGCGAAAAAACGGTTTGGTGCGGTCCAACCCGCACTCTGAACAACCCTACATACAAACACACTATATCGAAACTGACAATATTATCTTAATATTCTATAACAAGTTCAATTGTACAATCAACTATATCATGAAACAGATACACTATATCAGAAAGAAATACATTATATCACAGACTATAACACAAAGAAACAATATCACAAATAAGCATTCTATAGCACAAAGAAACACACTATACCACACACAAACACTCTATATCAAAACGAACAATATAATCTTAATCTTCAACAACATGTTCAATTGTACAATCAACTATATCATGAAAATTGAAAAATAGAGTAAAAACTTGAAGAGGGAGAAAATGAAGCAGATATGAGAGAGAAACTAAAAAGACAAGGAAATTTGAGGAGAGAAAGACAAAACATCAAAAGTTGTAATCATTATAACTTATATAACATCTACTGGGTAATGTGCACCGGGTTCATACGAATTTTTTTTTATTAAAAATCAAAATATTATTATTAGGCAATATCAAACGTGAAAGTCAAACTCTAAAGATGGAAACGAAGCAAAGGTAATGTACAACCTAGAGGATTACTTAGTCTTTTTACTTCCAAAATTGGACAGTAACATAAGAACATTAGCCCCGACATAAGCTGGTTGATGCATGGCTTTAGTTTCCCGCCCCAACCTGATCTTCTAACCCGCCCAAACTCACCTGGCCCGCCCTACAATCGGAAGGACCCGTTGATCGATTCATAAATCTTAACCCACCTCAAAAAAAAAAAAAAAAAAAAAGAGAGAAAAAAACCCAATACTCCATTAAAGAAGAAGTGAAGACATAGGAAGAAGAAGAAAAGTATAATCTTAAAGTCTTTTAGGTAAAGTTTTTTTTTGCAATTAACCCATTAAATCTACATCTTTAATCATATTTTTCTCGTTTTTGTTATTATTATTTCACTATTTAATTTAATTTAATGTTTTTGGGATCTTTAGAAAGTGAAAGCTACAATCTTTCCTTCCTGGGTTTGTGGCTTTTGTGGTTGCTCGTAGCTTGCCCTCCCTTAGAGAATGGTAAGCAATTTGTGCTGCAATTTACCCTTTTTTTTTTTTTGTTTATCAAGTTCATTTTTTTCTTTGTTATATTGTCAAATTTGGTTGATTTCATGCGAATTATCTCATTCATTGCTTAATTTGTTTATTTAAACTAAGTGTTGATATTATGAGATAATATGGGAGGTGGGATTTTGGTTTTTGTGTTTGTTTTCTGTTCTTTTGAGCTCAAAGTCTAATTTTTGATAGGTAATTTGAATTTTTTGGTAGGTAATTAAGCTAATTTGGTGTTAATTTGGATTATGATTGTAATTTTGAGATCTATGAGGATATTTGTTGGTGATGTGTCGTTGTGCATTCACTTACTTGTGAACATACTATTTAATTTGCATTTGATATGGGAGTTAATGTTAAAGATAGCGAGTTTTGGAGAATGTACATAGTATTTATGACATGATTTAGTTGAGTGATTGAAGCTGTACTGATTCAGAAATTTGGATATTCTATTCAGGCCATGTATATTCGTGTTAAGCGTAGCAAGACAACCTACTTCATTCAGTGTGATCCTACTGAAAAAATTCTGGAGTTAAAGCAGAAGTTGCATAGTCTTATTGACGAACCTGTTGATCACCAGCGGTTGATTCTCGTAGAAACTGGGGAAGTGTTAGAGGATTCCAAGACTTTGGCAGACCAGAAGGTAGGTAAAAAGGTTAATTGATGAGATATCAATTTGGTTTTGCTGTCAATATATATTCCACCATGTTTGATGTAAAGAGCCAATTGTTAGTGCTGAAGTTTTGAATAACCTTTCTTGTGTTTACTTTGTAGGTGGAGAATGATGCTGTGGTGGCATTGACCTTGAAAAAAGGTGCTCTTTGGTCTTTACTGAGCTCCTTGTGCTTCTACATGTTTCATTATTATCGACTTGAAAGTTTGTTGGCACCTTTCAGCGTACAAGCTAATCTATTTATACACATTACTTTTGTCATTTGTCAATGCGTGGATTTGCCTTTTGCAGCTGCTTTGAAAGAATTTTATTTAGCAACTTAATTAATTCTCATGAGACTTATGCAAAGTGATGAAAGAAACCCTGGGAGGCAGGTAATGTCAATGTAGTTTTTCACAGGATAGGCTTTCACAGCTTGCTGGAAGCAATAGTTGGGTTAACGTAACCATGTATCTAAGTAGCCTAGAATAGTAGGTATGGTGTTTTAGAAACATTATATCGGTGAATTGAAGCGATCTCCTTCTCCGCATTACATTGGCTTTTAGTATAGACATTATTGGTACTGGAGACACCAGCCCACTTAGGACTTGGGGATACATTTTGTTCGTCCAGTAAGATCATTTTAATATAATGTTAGGAAGCAATCTTGAGTACAAGGGAATTATGAAGTATTTCATTTTGGTTGATGTTGCAGTCTCTCATATTATCAATAGGTTAGGGATGAGGCCTTAAAAGGCCAATGATGGTGCATAAGGTTTGAATCAGAGCAGGTTTTGGATAAAGGTGTTAAATGTACACAACAGCTGGAACATTTTCGTTCACTGATGCTCAGAATAGGAGGAACAAACAAGATGGCACTAGAAATCATCTGGGGGCAAGATTTAAGGGCGGTGGTGGAGGATGCGGGTTGAGGTTGTTAGAACTTGGCAGAGAACCTATTACCCTCATCTCGGGGGGAGTGAATTATTATCCTAGCAGGGGATAGGGTACCTATTACCCTAATTTAGGAGTACTCTATTTCCTTCTCTATCTATTCTCTATGATATTTTACCTCCAACACTAGCTTCAACAATTTATATCACCCCCTTATAAATAATTCTCCTTATTCCAAGTATTTCTCTAGTTATTTGTTTTTTTTTTTTTTTTCTCAAGGTAAGGTCTATAGCTGTATTCTGAGTTTATTGTGGCAGCTTTCATGCTAGATAACTTCCATCTTTCTTGGTGAGGACAAGAGTTGGTTAAATGGTAGTTTGTTTATACAACTTTATTTGCGCTGTTGGACATTCTGATTGTAGGTGGAACGTGAAGCAACTATTTTAGCTATATGCATGGCTATAAAACTATGTGCAGCTGACCCCATTTTAATGGGATCAAGGCTCTGATGATGTTCCTGGTGTGACCATAACCTCATTGGTTTACTTGAGTGAACACTAAACAAGTGTATACAGATGTTTAAACTTGGGTTGTTGTGACTTCTGAGCAATTATGGCTTTCTTTATGTTCGAGCTAAATTGCTATATATTAGTTCTAACAGTGGATGCTATTTAAAGTCTGATTTGTGCTAATCAACATTGGCGCAAAAAAAGGTATTAGAGCAAAGTTAGAACATCAACCATCTTATCATTATTACAAATTTTCTATGTTAATGTTAGCTGTTGGTTTGTAAGATCTTTTTTGTTTGTTTCTGTTGCATCCAGATGATAATGAATTTGAAGATGTCAACATCGTAAAGCCAACTGATTTCTATCAATCTCGGGATTCAGATGGCGGTTCCAATTGGTAATGAAAAGCTCAAGTCCAGCTTATAGCTTGTTATGGCAATCGGCATGCAATATGGGTGGAAGATCATCGTGTTTGGGTTCTAAATATGGGTTAACAAATTCCTGTATGGCTGAAGTGCCTAGAGTTTAGCTGTGCTGGACTACTAGTTCTTTTTGAAGCAAGACTCTTTGCATTGCTGTTAAATGTTAATTATCATATGAAGGAAAATGCAATTTATAATTTTGATGCTTGCACTCCCGTCTTTCTGTAACTTCATTTATGTTATATTTGTTTGCAATCCATAATAATATCATCAACTCCAACATCAAGCTGCAAATGCAAGGAAAGTTGCAATACATAAGGTACGCAAGGACTTGATGACTATTGTCAAAGAAGTAAATGGCCTAACATATCGTTGGAATGCGGATTCGGGCCCTGAAATTCGGGGTGGTACTCTACTGAGCTACCACCTCGTCCTCTAATAAATAGTCTTTTATTATTTCCAACACTTAAAATTTTCATAATAATTTGAGTTTTTTGCGGGGATATACTAGGGTAATAGATAATTTTGTAGGGATATACCTCACAATTTTTTTTTAGGGATATACCAACCTAAATTTGAGTTTTGCTAAAATGTACCAAAAACACTATTTTTGGCGAGAAAGTCAAATTTCCAGCCTTTGAATTGCTTAATTAATCTTGGGTAATGTTATATGTAGCCCTTAGAGCTACATACATATAAACATTAAATACATGTCTTAAAATGGAAACAATTTATAAATTGATGACAAAATTTCACATCATTTGAGGTAATAAATGCTTGATTCAAATTTTTATTTCTATTTAAAGCTTCTTATACATAGCCCTAAGGGCTATGTATATCATTTTCCATTAATTTTTTTATAGTACGTGATATTCAATTGCTGCTATTACATTCATTTTCTTCCAACTTACACACTGCCACTTTACAGCTCACTCGGAACTTTCTACCAAGTCAAAGGATAGAAATTTGACTTTCTTACCAAAAATAATATTTTTGATATATTCTAACAAAATTTAAATTTAAGTTGATATATCTCCACAAAAAAAATTTAATAAAATATATCTCCACAAAAAGTCTTATACCATGATATATCTCCGCAAAAAACTCTAAATAATTTTCCTAATAGAGATGCTCAAGTTAAAAAATGGTCAAAACGATAAATGCTAAAGTGTTACATTATGAAGTTCATATACTCCTTGTATTATCGATTAACGAGACATTTGCAATCTCCCTCATTCTTCTTACTCATGCGCGTCACCTAGGGCACCTTCTTTCTCCTTTTGTTTGATGTGCTGCTGCTGCTGCTGCCTGCTGGTTCCACCGCCAAACCAACCCCACCACCTTCGCTGCTGCTCCTCCACTCGCCCTACACCACCTTATTCCTCCACCTCTTCCTAGGTTAGTTAACAAATTAAATTAAAGTTCGTAACTTTTTGTTCCAATTTCAAATTTGAAGATTTCAAGTTTATAATTAATTGTAGTTTTATGATTGATTGTTATAATTATTAGTGTATTTATTCGTTAGTTTAAACTATTTTAGCCGAGCCCAAATCATGAACTAGGGCTTTGTTG
Organism: Beta vulgaris subsp. vulgaris; assembly: GCF_026745355.1. NCBI lineage: Eukaryota > Viridiplantae > Streptophyta > Magnoliopsida > Caryophyllales > Amaranthaceae > Beta > Beta vulgaris. The sequence goes on from NC_079204.1 coordinate 12,286,901, forward strand.
TTGTTATAGTACTTATGAATTAGTTTAGTTGCTCAATTAGCTTTTATTATTTATTCGTATGTGAATGTCATTCTTGGACAATTTTGGTTTTCTAAGCTTAAATTCATTGATTTCCCACTTTTAGTTGATAATTCATATGCTAATATATACGTAATGTTAACTTTTTCATGAATACTTGTGCATCGCATACGCTTCAACTTCATTGTTGTAGGCTTGTAGCTATTGACACACTTTAGAGATCGCTTTCCTTAGTAGATATTGGTATGTTACCACTCATATTTAACTTTCTTTCATAATAAATTGTTTTATGTATGCATTATGTATATTTTTATCATTGAATTCAAATTAGATATAAAAATGTCTTGTTGTGTAAAAACCTATTTATATATATATATATATATATATATATCATGTCATATGCTTAGATACCCATTCAAGACTTACTCAATAGGATTAAGTCTTGAATAGTCTCTGGTTTAGGATTGTTCTTAGATGTTTAATCTGATTTAGGAGGTGAATGCATGTTTTTATTTCGATTCTAAAGGAAAATCTTGGCTCATCATTTCCCTAATTTTGTTCTCTGAGTACATATGTAGATAAGTAACTATTTACATTGTGTACTTGGAGAACTGTAAGGAAATGTTGTCGGATTTTCCGTAGAATCGAAAAAAAGACATGCATTCACTAGTGAGATCAGATATCTAAGGATGTGTTACGTTGAAGTGATAAGGACCCATGGAAAGCATGTTTAATTCATTTGATATTAGATCGTGTATAAACTCTCATAATGTGTGTGTATATAAAGAATTTTGTAATTGATATATGGTATTTGCTTCTTGTGTTTGATTAAAGGTTTGGTTGAAATGAATCGTGCATGGATGTATGGTAGTCGTGAAACGTCTGAATTCGTGGATGGAGTCTTTGAATTTTGCAATGCTGCATTAGCTTATCGGGCTGCTACTGGAACCGATGAGTTTTATTGTCCTTGTGTCGATTGTACTAATGTGAGCAAGGTTACTAGCATAGAGTCGCTTAGGGAGCATATCTTTCGTCGTGGGTTTAGGCCCAACTACCACGTATGGGTTTGGCATGGTGAAGAAGGGGTATATGATGGTGGAAATGCCAGTATTAACGTTGTGCATGAAAGAGGTAAGTTTGATGTCATTGAGAAAGACAATAACGTCGAGAACGTATATGAGGATACTGAAGAAGGGGATGATAATTATGAAAGGGACCATATCAAGGAGATGATGGATGAGGTGGATGATCCTTCTAGCAAACAAACTCGTATTTTTGAGTGCATGATTGAGGCATCTCAAAAACCGTTGTATCCCGGTTGTACAAAGTACACTAAGTTGTCGGCCGTGATAACACTGTTTAATATCAAGACAAAATCCGGCATAAGTGACTCTACTTTCACTTCCTTATTGCAAGCATTTGGTGATATGTTGCCGGACGATCATGAACTACCTAAATCGAACGACCATGCCAAAGAATTGATGTGTCCCTTTGGTTTAGAGTACCAGAAGATACATGCTTGTCCAAATGATTGTGTGCTATATCGAAATGAATATGAAAATCTGGATGAGTGTCCTCGATGTGGGAAGTCGCGTTACAGGTGCGAAGGGGTTCGTGATAAGAAAGGGCCTCCAACAAAGGTGTTGTGGTATCTTCCGATTATACCAAGATTCAAGTGCATGTTTTCAATGAAAAAAGATGCTAAGAACTTGAGGTGGCATGCAGACCGTAGAAAAAAAGACGGTTTTCTCAAACATCCGGCTGATTCTTCTCAGTGGAAAGCTATCCATTTCGTGCATAAGACATTTGGTGCCGATGAGAGAAATCTGAGACTCGGTCTATGCATGGATGGGATGAAGCCATGTGACACTCTTAGTTCTCAACATAGTATGTGGCCTGTATTTCTAGTTGTTTATAACTTGCCTCCTTGGTTGTGCATGAAACGCAAGTATATTATGTTGTCGCTTCTTATTTCGGGGCCGAAACAACCTGGAAACAACATTGATGTATACTTGCAACCACTTATTGATGATTTGAAGAAAATGTGGTATGAAGGAGTTTCTGTGTATGACGCACATGCTGATGAGATATTCACATTGCGTGCCATGCTTTTGTACACTCTTAGTGATTTTCCTACTTATGGCAACTTATCCGGGTATAAGAACGAAGGGAAAAATGCATGTCCGATTTGTCTCGATGACATGGAATCTAAATACCTTCCTACTTGTCACAAACATGTTTATATGCGGACCCGGAGGCTCCTTCGACGCGACCATCCTTATCGTAATAATAAGAAGGCATTCGATGGGCAAGTTGAGGAAGGGGTTGCTCGTCGACCATTGACTGCTATTGAGGTGTATGATCGAGTTAAGAGGAGTGATAGGGCTGAAGGAGTTTGGGAAAAAGAGTCTATCTTTTGGAGTCTTCCATATTGGAAAACTTTACAGGTTAGACATTGTCTCGACGTAATGCACATAGAGAAAAATATTTGTGAAGCCATTCTCGGGACACTAATGAATATTTCAGGGAAAACTACGGATAGCAAAGGGGTTCGACTGTACTTGGAAAGTCAAGGGCTTCGACCAGAATTATGGGCTCAAAAGAGGAACACTAAGAAAAGAAAGACAACAGAGAAAGGGTCTGACAAAGGAAAAAGAAATGGAAAGGTAAAAGAAAAGGAAAAGGAAGAGGAAGAAGGGTTGTTTAAAGGAATTCAAGGAAAAGGAAAGGAAAAGGTGAATGATGAAGATAAGAACTATTTGCCTCCGGCTTGCTACACTCTATCTAGAGCTGAGAAACGACTTTTTTGCGAGTCTTTATACGGCATTAAGGTTCCATCGGGGTACCCATCGAACATGAAAAGGTTTGTTACCTTAGACGGTGAGTTGAAGTTGTCGAGTATGGATTCTCAAGATTGTCATGAAATGATGCAAATATTCTTACCGATTGCAATTCGAGGGATATTGCCGAAACATGTGAGACATACCATAACAGAGTTGTGTTCGTTTTTTAATACTATATGTAGCAAAGTGTTACATCCGTCACAGCTCGACGTTCTCCAGGTTCGTGTGGTAGAGACTTTGTGCAAGTTTGAAGTGTATTTTCCTCCTACCTTCTTTGACATTATGGTCCATTTGATTGTACATCTAGTTCGAGAAATTAAACTATGTGGTCCGGTGTTTTTGAGATGGTGCCATCCTTTTCAGAGATATATGAGCTCTTTGGAAGATAAAGTAAGGAATCCGACGCAACAAGAAGAAGATATAATTCAGGGGATTGTGAGTGAAGAGGTTGATAATTTTGTGGCTGAAGCTAATGTTGATCATATTGGACTTCATATTTCTCGAAACGAAGGCAGACTTGAAGGCAAGGGTACGATTGGCTTCAAAATGATCTCACCTCCCGTTAAAAAGCTCATAGAGGCACACTTATTTGTATTGCATCATATGGTCCAGGTCCATCCTTACTTGGATGAGCATATGATGGAGTTGCATGACCAAAATCCAGGTAAAGGGACTAGGATATTGATGCAGTTGCATAATAAGACTTTTATTGACTGGTTCAAAAACCGAGTAATACGTGAAATGAATTCTACTGATTCTGAAACTCTGAAGTGGCTAGCATCTGGTCCTCGAGAAGTTGTGCATTCCTATGAGGGTTATGATGTCAACGGATATACATTTTGGACAGATGAACAAAGTCAAAAGTCCTTGTCTGTAGAGAATAGTGGTGTTTCAATAGAGGCGTCATCTTCACACTATGCAAGTGCTAAAGACAAGTCTCCTATTGATGCTAAATTGTTATACTATGGGCGAGTTCAAGATATATGGGAGCTTGACTACTCTGGTTTTACGGTCTGTTTATTTCAATGCAAGTGGGTTGATAATAACGAGCGCTACATAAGAAAAGATGGCCCCTGTGGATTTACTCTTGTAGACTTGGGTCAATTGCGTGATAGTAAGGAGTCATTCGTGCTTGCATCACAAGTGAAACAAGTATTCTACGTAACTGATCCTGCTGATAAAAAGTGGTCAATTGTTGTCCCGGGAAAAAGAAGTATACTTGGAGTTGGTGATGTTGAGGATGAGGAGGAGTATGATGCGTTTAAAGACACCTCGCCTTTCACCATTCCCAACTTCCATCTCACTGATGTTGTGGAGTTAGAGACAAGGTGTATGCGTGCTGATCATGGGGAAGGTATAATGGTTGAAACATCAAAGGAGGCTTGCAAAAGTCAACAATAAGCTGGACTTGTGAGGTTCCAATCCCTCCTCTTTCAAAGTTGTTTATGGTTTTAATTATTACTTAGCTCCTCTTATCATTTTTTACTACCATTTTAGGCACGATTTAGGAGAAACATAGTTGAAGTGTGCTCGACTTAGGAGTAATATAAGAATTAGGGTCAACTAAAGTCTTGTCATGCATTGAAACCCATTTTGGGTAAATGAATGTCATTTTGGATCGATTTTGACTTTTTTGGCTCAATTTCTTTACTTTTCAGCTTTTAGCCTCGTGTTAGGTCATGTATAGTTCTAATAAGTACATATATAAGTATTAGAATCAACTAATTTCCAATAACATGCTTTGAAACCTGTATTGGGTAAATAAATGTCATTGTGTGGCGATTTTGGCTTTTAAGGCTCAATTTTCGTAATTTCTCGCATTTGGCCACATCTTAGGGTATGTAGAATTCTAGTAAGTAATAAATGCATATTGGGGATATCAGGGAGGGCAGTGGTAAAGCTACAGTGATGAGGGCCCTATACAAATTCTCAAAATTGGGTCCTTAATTCATTTTTCTTAAAAACACTATTTTTATCAACTTAAAAAACTTAAAAAGTTATTAAAGAAATGTCGATAATAAAGAACGAAATTTTAACCCATTACTTTTGAAGCAAATTTAACGCAGCAAAAATAGATAAGTACGATAAGGGAGAAAAGCTAAGATACCACCAAGAATCCAATATATACAACTATATATAAACAATCTAATTTCAATCATTCATAAATCAAATTAATCAACAAAAATTATGTAAGCAAAAGAAAACAGGAAAAAAATGACAAATTACCATACAAGATTTGATGGTGTTTTTACCAACCTTCTTGTTGCATTGATTCTCTCAGACGTGAGATTACGATTTTGGATTATAAATTAGCCCAAAAGTAGAAGATTTGCAATTCTAATTATTCTAAAGGTTGAAGTTTTAGTTTTTTCTGAAATTTTGAAAAGCTCGTGAAAACTTTGGTTTGTAGAAAGTAGAAAAAGCCATCTCTCAAACTTATCTTTATATGACCCAATGCTTTAACCACTACGCTAGATCTTTCTCTTTGAGATTTAATAACTAAATAAAATATAGGGGCCCCTTTTATTTGGGAGCCCTATGCGGTCGACCACCCCGCATAGGGGAAGAACCTCCCCTGAGGGGGGGGGGGGAGGGGGTTCGCAAGGGATGGGGCCGTGGGGGTGCTTTGAATATTCAAAAATAACGGTAAAGGGGGGGGGGGGGAGGGGGTGAGGGGGTGCAAGTGGTGCTGTGCAAGGGGAGGCTCACAGGGGTGTTGGGGGGGGGGGACTGTGCAGGGGGTGTAAGAGGGGGTGAGAGGGGCGATGTGCAAGGTGGAGGAGGCTGGCGGAGGGATGTGTGTGGGGACAGTGGAGGGGGGAGTGGGGACCTAGGTTGCACATAGACGGGTGCGAGGATTCGGGTATGGGGACAGAAAACGACACGACTTTGAAATTTTAGGAAAGGGTACGTACACCCATACAGGATACATATCGTGTGCGGGTATGAGTACATTACCTAGAAGAGGTACCCATGCTACATAGGTGGGGACTGCAAGAAGGGGTTGTGTGCCTGTGTGGGGGGGGGGGGGGAGGTGGAGTGGGGTTGCTCGCTGGCCTCTGGGGGTGTGCAGGGGTGTGCAGGGGAAGTTGCTGGGCAGAGGGGAATTGTTAGGGAAGTTGACCGGATCTGTTGATGTTTTTTCCACTTGTGGTTAGATCAATTTAAATGCATCATTTCTCGATCATATACATAATCTGTAGGGGTTGGACAATTGCAAAGATGATGCAAATGATATGAGGTTAATCTTGTCATTAGAGAGTTATTGGATAGTCCTAAATTCAATGATGCTACTTCTAAGTTTCTCTCGAAAATGGCTATGCATCCAATCCTTTGCTACATGCCTACATCCTTATTCTTTCATTCGTATGACCTTATTGCAATGTAACCTTGAATAGACAAGGAACATGAGAAGACGGGCAGCTATTTGAACAACCTGACAATATCTTCCAAACTCTCCACCCCGTTGTCCTACGCATGATTCAGGCTTTCAAGATGTTGAAAATTCTCCACGAGTAGCAAGCTAAGCAACCTTAGGCAGCAATGTTATCTAATTTCTTACGCTTTAGCTTCTTAGAAACTTAATCTAGCTTGATTGGTAAAAACGTGACGATGTTAGATAAGCACCATAAGCATACCATAACGCAGCTTACTCATGAGAACCGCCTATATATAGAGGCTTAAAACAGGTTTGATCATCAATCCTCACGCTATGATTGAGGAGGACTTTCTATTTGTATGAAATTAAAGGAGCATTAAGAAAACTCATTGACGATCAGATATATACCAGTCCTTAACAGACAACTCTAGAAATAATGTATTTTCTCTTTTATTTAAAGTGAACCAAATTAACCTGCTCTTAGACTCATGATGCCAGAACTGACAATAGTCTTCAGGCTTCCTTCCCTGCAGCCGGGATAATAAGAGGTGCCATCCATCTCACTGGAAAGAAACAACGTAGCTCAAATGAAACAATTAACTAGATAGCTAGTTGTATCTTTTACAAGTATGGGCTATAAAACAAACAAGGCAAGACAGGAAAACAAGAGCGAAATGCAATCAACAAGATTTATCATGTTTGATTAAATTTAGCCTATTTAGGTGTTAAATAAACGCATAAACTCACTTTGGCTTAACTTCACTACGTTACAAAATCTTCTGACTGCAGAGCTGTTTCTGATGGAATGTCTGGTGTGTTTGTCCAGTCTCGCCCGCTTGGTGTGATGAAAATGGACGAAGCTTGTAAGTTATAATTTCACTGGAACAGTTTACTGAATCTCCTTTTTATTAAATTATGTCTCGCTTGTAATCTTGGTGCTTTGGTGATCGTCTATCAAAAGCTTGAACCTTTCTATATTTGCTGTGTAGATATTATGCAGATCCTTCTGGTACATTTTGGCAGTGCAGGCAAAGGCTATTGGTTCTGGTTCTGAACGTGCAGATAGCTCTTTGCAGGAGCAATTCAAAAAGATACATCCTCTTCTGTAGGGAAGATAGAACTTGGTAACATAGTATTAGACTTTCACATGTTATGATACTATTTCCCACAATTAACGGGAAAACGTGAATGTAATATCAACAAAAAATGTAATAGTACAAGTCAGCAATATCTTCGATATTAATATGGTCACTTAAAAGGGTCTGAAGCATGTGCCTGAAGCAAAGCAAAAGAGTCAATCTCACAAGGGAACCATGATATATAGCGCATAATTTGCATGTATTTCACATCACAACAATTTGGCAACTTGTGAACAAGGAAGCATTTTCCAATTTTCATATTTTGTGGAGGATCTGTGGTAATATGAACTTTGGAAAGTTTTCATCTAGGTACCAGTAGACCAGCATGTGGCATACTCCTATACTCTGTATATTGAGAAATCCACTTATAGAAGTTGATGAAATTTATATAGGAAGATATCAGCTAAGGCCTAAAGGGGTAGTAACTAGTAAAGAAATGTACTAAAACAGATAGTAACTGTAGACCTAAAGCTTACTGTATCTGCAAATCTATAAGATGCACTGTGCATTAATCTGATCGAACAAATCACCTATTTCTGCAACCTTTGCAGCAGCTTTGTGCAAAGGTGACGGGTAATTGCTCATTGATTCATGTGCTGTGGCGCCATATCGAAGCAAGAGCTCTATAGACAAGCAAATAATAATGGTTGTAATATTCTGAAACATGTATATTTAAGTACAGATAATGGCAATTGCAATGTAATTGAACTGCTTTGCGCATTTGCCAAAAGACCCAAAACATAGACCATTGCGCATTTGCCAAAAGACCCAAAACATAGACTACTACAAAAGGGTAAAGTTGTTGAAGTTAAAAGCCTTATAATTTTGTTTCAAATTAAAAAATGTTTTGAGTGTAAACATTGAAAAAGAACCTCAATTTCTAACACATAGCATTCGATGAAAGTAAATTTTATCGAGAAAAAATTATAAGTAAATAGGCTAATAGCATGTGGAAGTATTGTCCCAAAGGTGGACTCATGATTAGCGCAGAAGTGGACTGTGTCAGGATGTGTGAGTACAGTTGTAACAGCTTCCTTAAGCTCATCTCTTGGATAATCTCCTTTATCAAAGCAATCCATAATAAGATCATCAACTACTGTAAAATCTACATTACCACGATACTGGAACCAAAGGCAGACATCTTTGATCTTAAGCTTAGAAGCGGAACTAGAACTAGAACTAGAAGAAGAGTTCATCAACTCCAACCCTGTCTCTGTAGGCAAATAACTAATCTTACACCGAAATTCAGACTTATGTTTCTCATAGTCTAATTTGGCCACATTACCTGAGAATGCTTGAACGATAAAAACATAGAAAAGAAAATATCCTTATAAATACATCGCACTCGTTGCACAATCTCAAAAATGTCCTAATACATCCCACATCACAAACAACTGAAAAGCATACAATTTTCTAAATACCAAGGCATGTCAAAGTGAAGCATCTGGTATCAGCACAACGGATCCAGTCGTCTGACGATTCTCAAGTGCTGTATGAGCCTCAGCTGCCTGTGACAGCAGAAACTTGTGATTAACACGGACACGGAGAACACCTGAAGCAACGTTTGCAAATAACTCTCCAGCCGTTTCTAGAAGCTCATCACGTGTTATGGTGTAATGCATAAGGGTGGGTCTTGTTAAAAAGAGGGACTTTGCTGCTATTGCTGACAATGGAACAGGGTCTGGAGCACCTGATGACTGACCAAATAGAACCATATATCCCCGTAGTTTCAAGCAATCTAGTGATCCCTGAAAACATAAAATTGTCAGGTTAAGAGCATTTTCATGTGGATGTTTTTATCCCCGTGATTGAGCAAAACTAAAACAATGTCAAGCTTAACCATACCATCAGTACATCACCATGAAACCACTTTCTAGGAAGAATAAAAGAGCACTCATTAAATCATGTAGGAACATATGCTATAGATGTTCAAAACAGACTCAAAATGCAAATAGAACTCTAAAGTTGCCTCACTCTTTAGCAAGTTGTAATTGACCTAACAAAAAAAACTTGGAAAGCTAATATGATTAAGTTCTAGGAAACAAAACTACTACAGAAGGCTTGAAAATCAGAAGAAAGGCAGAAAACCACCCTTGATTTAAACTTGACAAACAATACAAACCAAATTATTATGGATACGAGTTCATTGTTATTGAATATGGTGAGACACAATATGATGCAGATAATACCCCAACTTGGGGGACGTGTTGGGGGATTGGGGGGGGGTATATAACTATAATTGGGAGTTCCTTATCTCAGGCAGAATGGTGAAGATAGATACATAAATTTGAGATTAGGGCACCAAAAATATAATATAATGAATGACATGAAGAGTAATTAGTTACCTGAAAAGTGTCTTTTCCAACAGAATCATATACAACTTCTACCCCTTTGCCCGCTGTTATCTCTTTAACACGAGACACAAAATCTTCTTCCTTGTAGATAATTACATGGTGGCAACCATCCTCTTTAGCTTGAATTGCTTTCTCTTTTGTTGAGACAGTTCCAATGACTGTAGCCCCAAGGGCATTTGCCCATTGGCATAACAGAGAACCTACTCCTCCAGCAGCGGCATGAACAAGAACAGTATGACCAGGTTCAACCTTGATTACATAAGTTGGAAGAGAAGACAATATTACAGATTATAATAATTTTCTTTCGAGTATTCTCAAATTTTAACTTACATAAATGCTGCAGATACCAAGAAAACCTCTAAATAAGAAAACTTGAGGGACTGCTTTCTCAAGAAATAATTGAATTAACTAAAAGAACTAAATTGACAAGAACAGTCCCAACTATGGGCGTTCCGCCAATTTCATTCCCAACTTTTCCAAAAGAAAATCTGGAGCAATATTGGCGGAATGCCTACAGTTAGGACAGTTCTTGTTAATTTTTTCAAAAGAAAATCTGGAGTATAGCCAACAAAAATTGATGTGCGCCAAGAACTGTGGTCAGCATACATGTTGAACAGCATGCTTAGATATATCAGCCTATGCAATTGTTTGGGAGCAAATGTTCATTTACAAGTAAGCAATAGAGAGAAGGGAAGACGATGACATCCAAGTCTGAGTTTAGATAAGATGTAGAATTCTTTTGCAATTCTTATGTCCCTTGTTAAGCTAAACCTACTAATGACAACATAGATGAGAGATCAGCGAACCTTGAAGCTCCGACGGACTAGATATTGGGCTGTCATTCCTTTGAGCATGATAGATGCGGCAGTGATAGGATCAACCGAAGGTGGAACAGGGACAACTCTGTCAGCGGGAAGGATCTGCTCCTCCGCATATGAACCCATTGGACTACCAGCATAAGCAACAAAATCTCCCACTTGTCTGCCAGTTAGTCCAGGACCTACAGCTACCACTTCTCCAACTGCTTCCATTCCTGGTATCTCCCCCGCCCCAGGAGGAAAAAGAAAATATTGAAACATAGGAGGCAATTCAAACACAAGGATGTTTCTCATAGACACATGTTACTGAAGTCTTATATTTCTAAATTGCTTATTAAAGAGCAAAAATCATTTAATACAATCCCTAATCACTGATATACTTGAATATTTACACGCACACTAACACATAATCGATAACAGAATTTCTAGCTAAAAAAACAATAGAAGTCGGAATTACTTGTCTCCCCACCAACCCACCCCACCCCCTCTCCCGAAAAAAGAACAACCCATATGGCCATATGTAAAAACATCAGTCGAGAAGCAACAGGAATGTTGAATGATCATATTTAAGACCGGGAATCTGCACAACCTATACATAATATACTACCTCTATTTTTTTAGATGCAACATTTGATTATTTTAATCCACCCACCAAAAAGGCAAATGTTGCATCTAAAAAGAAACACAGGAAGTATATATTGAGCCTTGAGGTGTGCTTGGTTGTTCATGTTGGGTAGTAATTAAGCATGATGTGAGACCTAAATGACTCTCTTCTTCATCATGCTTCTTCTTGAACATTCAAAAGGGACCTTGTTATAAACAAAAGTCTCAGATAGAAAGCCACTGTCAACATAGAAAATTGATGTTCGCATGTTTATTTACTTGCAACATTGAAGACCACAAAGATGCTGCTCTTATCAAGGCATACACCAGTTGACTGAAGAAGTGAAATATAAAATAGAACGATATAAACAACAAGACCAAGCCACTGAAATTGCACCAGTTTAGGGGAGTCCAAATGTACACGATCCTGAACACTAGTAGAAGGGTCTCACAGATTGAAATTACACATAAATTTATAAAGTCATAAGCGAACCTGGAGTGAAGGGCATCATTGGAGCCTTATACACTCCCTTGCGGAAGTAAACATCAATAAAATTAAGCCCAATTGCTTTGTTTCTCACACGAATCTCACCCTCCTTCGGTTCTCCTACTTCTACATCCTCCCATTTCAGTGCCTTTGATCATCATCATCAAGCTCACTCAATCAATTCCGGAATCAAGTATTCATAAATCAGGACAAGACAAATGCAATAAACTAAACTGTAGCGAAATAGAATTGAAATTCACAATCACCATTTCGAACCCAACAAAATGATTTCACAAATGCATATGAGAACATGATCATCCACAAAGGTAGAAAATTTCAGTGATCATCCTCTGACCCACATGAACAATCCCTCAAATGATCATAAGAACAAGTTCACATAACACTAATTTCCAGTAATCACCCACTATCCCGCATGATAACATGAACAATCCCTCAATCTCATATGAAAAAAATTACAGCCATAATAAAAATGCAAACTTTCAGAAAATAATTCACTGACCCGCATGCAGAAATGCGAAATTTCATCAGGCAAAACTCAAAAGTAGCATCATGGGTTGTTGTTGATGATAAGCTTAGTTGCGCATAATGACAAACAGGTAGAGTGCATAAACATAAGAATAAGAGAAGTGAAAACAACCTCTGGACCTCCAAGTTGATGAATCCTGATTGCTTTCACCATTGTTGTTGGTGTGAGTGGCGTTGTTGCGGGTGATTCTGAATATTTATGTACTCTCACTACAAATTTAGCTGAATTAGTAGCAGAAACTGATGGAGAAAATGAGAATTTGTTTGAAGAAAACACAAATTTGGAAAGGGTTACGGGTAATATGGATGTTGATAATGATGGGTTTGTTCCTGGTAATTGATGTAATAGATGATGATGATGTATTGATCCAACTGCAAATAACACCATTTATTGGTTGGATTTTATGTTAATGACACTTTTTACGGTTCTTAATGGACCACACTCATCACTCATCCTAGCTTTGCTTACTGAGCCACTCTTTGGCCTTGGCATTATTTTATTACTACTCCTTCCGTTTCATAATAGTGCTTATTACTTTTTTTTATATATAAAAAAATAAAACATAAATAGAGTAGTAAGATTTTAGGAAAAAAAATTATTAAATAAAAATATTTTTACTTTTGAAATTACTCTATTTTATTTTTCCTTTAAATAAAACTCAAAAAATGTAATAAATATTCCTTTTCGAATAGTGCAAACTGCAAAGTAATACTTCGAAGCACAAAGGAATGAATATTTTGAAAAGTTTGAGTAGAAATTGAGATAATTTAGTCCACACAAATTGATAAAAAAAAATGAAGTATGCACAATATTTTGGAACACCTAGAATGAAATGTGGGTATTGTATTATGAGACGGACGGAGTATTTGGCAAAACAAAAGTTGCTCCAGTTTGTGCTCCAATGGTTTTAGCTAAGCATTTATAGCTTACTAAATGAACAATAAATAAAGAAGTAGCTTTTATAATACACCTAGGTGTATAATATAAATTGCACTATTTGGTGAATAAGATTATTTGACATATAAATTGGTAGGTTAAGGTTCAATTAAAAATTCAAAAGATTATTTTAAATTTTGATTTAAAAAAAACAATCAATGAGTAATGAAGTGATAGATAAATATCAATCTATCATACTTGAGGTTGTGTATTCAGAACTTCACATTGACAGTGATGACCATGACATGGATAAAATGTTAACCAAATGTTATGTTACTAATGACATGAGGTCATGTCAATGCTCGAGAACGGGGGTGGCACGTGGCATGTAATACTCCGTATTTTTAATACTAATTTCGTACTAATTAAGAAAATATAAAAGAATTAATAAAAAGGTATTTTAATTTATTTACAAGTTAATAGGAATAAATTATTAGTAATATGAAATTGTTAGGAATTTCCGGAATTTTAAAAGAGTAACCTAATCGACCTAGGGTTACTACCTTTTGGAAGGGAGTATAAAAAGAAAAGGAGAGGGAATTTCAGAAAACCCTAAACCCTTCTTTCTCCCTCTCCTCAGCCGACATTTTCTTTCTTCTCTCTCTCCTCAGCCGACTTCCTTTGCCTTCTCTCTGTCTCTCGAATTTTTCAGCCTCTCTCCCTCAGATTTTCTTTCTTCCTCTCTCGGATTCCCTCTCAGTCGGTGTTTGAGGGTCGCGCGGGCGTGGTCTCGAGTGGTGCGAACTCGCGCTGCGAGCGACGAGGGTGTGCCGAGGTTGCGAGCGACGAGGGTGTGCCGAGGTTGTGGTTCGAGGTTTTGGTACGAAAGGCGTGCGGGTGTGCCGAGGTTGTTGTTCGAGAGTTTGGTGCGAAGAGTTGTGCGGTGTTCGAGGGTTGTGCGAAAAGTGGGTCGAAGGTTTTGTTGCGAGCAGTGGTGTTGGCTCGTGTGTGTGGTTCGAGTATTGCGACGAAGGTCGCGGTGTTCGAGGGAGTCGTGCGTGTGTTGTTGTGCGTAGGTCGAGAGCGAGCGAAGGGTGCGTCGCTGCTGTGCGCGCCAGCGAACCGAAGAAGGCTCGAGTGGGGCTGTGTGGCGAGCGAAGGCCACCGGAGTTCCGTCGCCGGAATTTTGTGCCGGCGAAAGTCAGTGGTATAATTTTGTACTTAACTTAGTATGTCAGTTTATTAATTATTCTTATATTTACTGTTTTCGTAGTTAAGAAAGGTTTGTAAATTATAATTAATAATTAGAGTGTTTAGTAATTTATTAGATTGTTAACTAGTTAAGTTATTGTTCTGTTTTAAGTATAAATTCTGGTTAGGTTTGTAATTGGAATAAGTTGGAAGTAGGAAAATTGTGTCTTATTATTAGTTACAGTTATTATTGTTTCATGAGTAATCTGTTTCATGAAATCTGACTTTGGACATGGAACTTACCTTTGGACATGGAACTTACCTTTTGGACATGGAATTACTTGGACATATGACTTACTTTGGACATATGACTTACCTTGGACATATGACTTGACTTTTGGACATAAGACAGGCTGGACTTATGACATTTTGGATTGGTAAAATAGTGGACTAATGTTACTAATAACTTAGTTACTCACTAATTCTGACTTCTAAAAGACGTTAAATTCACTAGATTAGAATTATAACGAAAGTTCTGGAATAAGGTTTTAACTATTGCGTAATTCGAATCGTAGATCGTTATGGTCTTAGTACGTAGTAGTTGTTAGTGTTATCAAGGACGTAACACTAAAGCTTTGTTTTAACGATTTAGGTCCCAATTTCATAAGCGGCTCGTTCTATTAAGTCAGCGAAAATTCTCCGTACAAGGTACGTACGCGTACCAGTTTACTTTCAAAGCTTAGTATCATGTTTAGGTTGCAGTTCATGTTATTGGAACCTAGTACCATGATAGGGAACATTTGATTGTGATTGTTTGGTTAGACGTTTATAACGTGAAATCAATATGATGCATTGAAATATGTTGCATTGAAATGCGAAGTTCTATCGTAGTGTAACATCAGCATTATTAATCTGATCTATAGAGTAACAAGAGTGTTACTAGGGATAAGATTGAGTTTGGTAATTAAGAGAGTATGTAAATGACTCCTTAAAGTTATAAAAGAATGATTGGTAATAAAAGAAGATTATGGCGATACTTGTAGTTGGACTCCCTACAAGTATAGAACAATGGGGGGAGTGTAGGACTTGTCCTACACTCCTACGCAGGCCTACTGTGACGACAGTAGTGTCCTTATATTTTGATAACTCAAGTAGGCGGAAGGTTCCGTTCGATCTTGGGGGTATGCATACTAAGGTGATGGGTGTGAGACGGAACAAAACCGTATTTGCATTTCATCTAATAGACCAAGTTGTCTATTAAGGATTCAGTAGCCCGTATGATTCTAGTAAGATGACGGTGCCCGTTCGATGCCAAATAATGAAAGATTAAAGGATGTGAGATAACGTAGGTTCATATAACAGTTGTAATGTATGCATCATTTATGTTCATATAGTTTCAATACGTACTCAGCATAGCTGACCCTGTGTTATTATGTGTTTGTTGTCCTGTGATGAACTATTGATACTTCAATGGGGAGCAGACTAGGTGAGCTGGTGCTGCTGCATGACATCAAGCATATGGGGGCTAGACTGTAGTTTGAAGTTAACTTTTGGTTTGATCATTAATGAATTTTATAGAACATTGTTACATGGTTTGAGTTTGAATAAAGAGGGGTCATCTATGATTCCCGAGTTGTAATTACATTTTCTATTCCGCTGCAATTTGGTTTTGAGACAATGAATTTGAGTTACCGTATTTCTAATTATGCCTTGCGTTCCATCGCGGCGGTAACACTCCCAAAGTCGATGCGACGTAGCATTAGACGTGTATGGATTTTGGGGGTGTTACAAAACTGGATTCAGAGCCAGAAGCTCCTATTTTCAAAGACGTTTTCGAAACGATTTCAAAACGGGTAGTATGGGCTAGGAGCATATAGATCATGTCATTGCATTAAGTCATAGGCATGTTATCATTGTACTTTGTTTGTATCTCGAACTTGTATGTGCTCTCTGTGTAATTGAAATGGTGAAAGATTCTTGAAATCTTCAAATGTGACTAGATTAAGAGAGTGTACAAAGATAGGTCTAAATTGATTAGACTCAAAACTTATTTAAGTATAAAAACTATTTTATTGATCGAATGAGCTTGATTTCACTTGTGGATTTCAAAGTTAAAATGAGCATTTACCTCTTTACAAAAACTTAGACTATTCTATTTTGTTTTTACTTTCACAGATGGTTCACGACATAGGCTGTAGGGACTTTTTGATGAAACAAGTAGGGGAAGACTGGGATATGTGGTTCTTTAAAATGAAGTCTGCTATGGATTACAGAATTATGCAAGGGGAACAGTGGTTACGATCTGAGGGCTCTAGGATACACTTCATGCTTCGTTATGTTCCAGATATAGAGCCATATAGATTTGTTCATCGTAGGTATGGGGATATGTGGACCCAGAAGGGTATTTCAATAGGAATAAGCATACCTACGGATACCAGAACCTCCTTCCGAAAAGCACTTCCTCACTGACCTTAAATACTGCGAGAATGAGTGGAGGGTTCGTGAGACCAGGGGTCAAAACCCTTCTACTTCATCTGAAGGGAAAGTTCGAGCAATAGGGCCTAGATGGGAATCCTGAGAACCCAGGGGTCATACCTGAACCGCCATCAGCACCTGTGGCAAAGAGGCCAAGATACCAGCCATTTGAGGATGAGTTATTGGCCGATGACTTTCAGAATCTTAGGACAGTCACTTACGTCTCTGATGATGAAAGGAACAATAGGACCTTCATTATAGTGTTGGGTGGGGTCCAGGTTGTACCAGGGTTACATGGGGAGGATGATGATGATGAGCCACCTCCACTAGAGGATATACCAGTTGAGGGAGAGGACCCTGCTGAGAATGAAGACCCTGTTGAGGATGAGAATCCTGTTCAGGGAGAGGATCCCATTGAGGAGGAGGATCCCATTGAGGAGGAGGATCCCATTGAGGAGGAGGATCCCATTGAGGAGGAGGATCCCATTGAGGAAGAAGACCCCGAGGAAGACCAGGACCCATACTAGAGGATATATTCTTTGAGGACGGCGAGCCTGAGGCAGATGAGATTGACCTTGATGGAGGGATGGAGGATTCTGGATCAGAGGATGAAGCTCACCGTCTTGGCCCATAGTTCTTTTGAACATATATGTAGGATTAGGATTTTTGTTTTATTTTGATCGTTTTTGTTCATTTGTTATGTTAGGGATAATAAGGCTTGCATGCCGATTAGGGAGTAACATTATTTGATTTATATATATATATATATAGTATTTCTTTACAAATATTACATTCCCATTTTCAATAATAGTGCATAGTATTACTTTTATTGTTAATTATGGCATCTTATTTTGGATGATTGTAATGCAAGTCAGTACAGACTTAAAGGTGTTCGCAATATATTTATATGTTAAATGTGTATTCGTTGAATAAGTTAAAACAAAAAATTATGTGTAAGTCACTGAAATAGCTACTATGTTAATTTCAGCGCAGAATGGTTCGATCGGGAGGCGCCCCTGACACCTCTCTTAACATCGAGCAATCGATACGTGACCTAGTACAGATTACAGCCAACTTAGCCCAAGGTCACAGCCGGGATGGGAACCTATCTGAAAAAGTGGCCCGTAGGAACCCACCTATACTAAATGGAAAAGGGGGACCTGAAGAGTTGGAAAACTGGGTTGGGGAATTTGATAAGCTTTTCTTCACCCTAACCTGTCCTGACGAGAAAACAGTGCCCTTAGCTAGTTACTATCTGCAGGGGGATGCCCATTTCTGGTGGACCCAGGCTAAGGACAACCTTCTCAGCCAACCGGGTTTCGGGTGGGAAACTTTTAAAAAGGCCCTAAGAGACAAGTACTACCCTCCGTATCTTAAGAAACAAAAAGCCCAAGAGTTCATGATGCTGGAACAAGGGACCATGTCGGTAGAGGAATATTACCGAAAATTTATTGAACTGATGAGGTTTGCCCCAGAGATTGCCCCTACTGAGGAGGCTAAAGCCTCACGTTTTGAATTGGGACTTACCCTTGACCTGCAGGGTAGACTGGGGGGAGATACATTCACCTCTCTGGACCATGTGTTTGGCAAAGCTGCCCACCTTTATGCTATCAGGAAAAGGGAGGAAGGGGGTAAGCTGGGCGAGAAACGTAAGGATAACCCAAACCCTGAGGGTCAAAAGTTTGAGAAAAAGCACAACGGGAACCAGAATAATCAAAACCCTCAGAGAAATTTTGGTAAGGGACCCAACAATAACCCTAATCCCAACAACAACAACAACAACAACCGCAACAATAACACCAATAACCGCAGACCTGAGCGTGTATATCGGTGTAGAAAGTGCCCGAACAACCATCCTGGTAAGGATTGTGAGGGTAACAAGGTTGAATGCCGGGAATGTGGGAAGATGGGGCATAGAGCCTATGAATGCTATTCGAAAAACAAGCTAAACCCCAATGGCCAAAGGAAGGGGAACTATGGGGACAAGCCCCGAAACGGAAATGGTAACGGGAATGGTAACGGGGGAGGTAATTACAATGGGAATTCTAACTATTCCAAGCCCGCTACCAATACCAGCAACCAAGTCTCTAATGCTAACAATGCAACTAGTTCCCAAGATAAGGGCAAAGGGAAGCTGTACATGATGACGGCTAGTGAAGAAGAGGCTCGTAGAGACGTTGTCACGGGTACATTTTCTATCAACTCCACTCCTGTTAAAGTTTTATTTGATTCTGGAGCATCCTTGTCATTTATTGCCCATGCAACTGTTAGAAATTTAACATTGGTCGAGTCTGAGTCGATTTCTATGCCTATAGTCATTCCATCTGGGGAGACTGTTAATTGTTCTAAAAGATTCCTAAAAGTGCCATTAAAGATAGGTGAGGGATACTTTCCCTCTGATCTGATAGAGTTTAACTTATCAAACCTAGATATCATTCTGGGGATGGATTGGCTTGGGAAGTACAGGGCTAAGATAGATTGCGATGCGCAAAAAGTGGAACTAAAGGACCCTTCGGGGAAAAGAGTGTCATATAGGAGGATACCTCGAGAACCAGGAATTAAAGTTATCAATGCGTTACAACTTAAGAACTACGTAGACAAGGGTTGGCCCCTATTTATGTGTTCAGTGAGAAGAGTGGAGGATGATCCGTTAAGGCCTGAAGATGTGCCCATAGTCCAGAATTCCAGGATGTCTTTCCTGAGGAAATACCTGGTATGCCTCCAAGGAGAGATGTAGAGTTCACCGTTGACCTAGTACCTGGGACTGGACCCATTTCGAAAGCCCCGTATCGGATGGCTCCGGCAGAAATGAATGAGTTAAAGAACCAGTTAGAGGAACTTCTAGAAAAAGGGTATATTAGACCTAGCATGTCGCCATGGGGAGCACCCGTCCTATTTGTGAAAAAGAAGGATGGTAGCTTGAGGTTATGTATAGACTACCGGGAGTTGAACAATGTCACTGTGAAAAACAAGTATCCATTACCTAGGATTGATGATTTGTTCGACCAACTTCAGGGTGCGGGGATGTTCTCCAAAATTGACTTAAGGTCTGGTTACCATCAGTTGAGGATTGTTGATCATGATATACCTAAGACTGCCTTTCGAACCAGATATGGCCACTATGAGTTTACGGTTATGCCTTTTGGGTTAACAAATGCACCTGCAGTTTTCATGGACCTTATGAATAGAATTTTCCGACCCTACCTAGACAAATTCGTCGTAGTATTCATAGACGATATCCTGATCTATTCTAAGAACAAGGAGGAACATGAGATCATTTGAGGGTCATTTTGCAGACACTTAGGGACAACCAACTATATGCAAAGTTTTCGAAATGTGAATTTTGGTTGGAAAGAGTGTCATTTTTGGGTCATTTTATCTCTAAGGAGGGTGTATCAGTCGATCCTGCGAAAATCAAAGCCGTGAGTGAATGGCCTACTCCAAAGAATGTCACGGATATACGAAGTTTCTTGGGTTTAGCCGGTTACTATAGGAGATTTGTGAAAGACTTCTCCAAAATAGCAAAACCTATGACAAACCTGATGAAGAAGGATTGTAGGTTTACCTGGAATGAGGACAGTGAGAAGGCCTTCCAAACACTCAAAGAGAGTTAACCTCAGCCCCTGTCCTAACCTTGCCTAATGGGAACGAAGGATATGATGTGTATAGTGATGCATCCAAAAATGGGTTGGGTTGTGTTCTGATGCAAAACGGGAAAGTTATAGCTTATGCGTCCCGACAGTTGAAGCCATATGAAGTCAATTACCCAACACATGACCTAGAATTGGCCGCCATAGTATTTGCACTCAAAATCTGGAGACACTACCTCTATGGAGTAACCTGCCGTATCTTCACCGATCACAAAAGCCTTAAATATATCTTCACCCAGAAAGACCTCAACATGAGGCAGCGCAGATGGTTAGAGCTCATCAAGGACTATGACTTAGACATCCAATACCATGAGGGTAAAGCCAACGTTGTTGCTGATGCGTTAAGTCGCAAGTCTAGCCATAGCCTGAATACATTAGTCGTTGCCGACAAACTTTGTGAGGAATTCTCTAGACTTCAGATAGAAGTTGTTCATGAAGGGGAGGTAGAAAGTTGCTGAGTGCCCTAACCATCGAACCAACTTCCTAGAAGAGATAAGGGCGAGTCAACCTGGGGATGTGAAACTTGAGCGAGTCAAGGCAAAGCTTAAGGAGGGCAAAGCAGAGGGGTTTGCGATCCATGAGGATGGAGCATACGATATAAGGGTAGGTGGTGCGTGCCACAAAAGTGTGAAGAGCTGAAACAAAAGATAATGAGCGAGGGTCATAACACGACGTATTCTGTCCACCCAGGGGGAGATAAGTTGTATAAGGACCTCAAGAAGATGTTTTGGTGGCCTGGTATGAAGAGAGCAGTAGCTGAGTTTGTTTCCAAATGCTTAACATGCCAGAAAGTCAAAAGTGAACACAAGAGACCTCAGGGAAAGATTCAACCCTTAGACATTCCGACGTGGAAATGGGACTCGATATCCATGGACTTCGTTGTCGCCTTACCTAGGAGTCGGGGAGGCAATAATACCATTTGGGTGATAGTGGATAGACTAACCAAGACAGCAAGGTTCATACCTATGAAAGATACGTGGAGTATGGAAGCCTTAGCCAAGGCTTATGTGAAAAATGTCATTCGATTGCATGGAGTACCCACAAGTATAGTATCAGATCGAGACTCTCGATTCCTGTCGAATTTCTGGAAAAAGGTCCAGGAAGCATTTGGTAGTGAGCTATTAATGAGTACAGCCTTTCACCCAGCTACCGATGGTCAAACAGAACGAACTATTCAGACCTTAGAGGACATGTTGCGAGCATGTGCTTTAGAATACCAAGGGTCATGGGAAGACCATTTGGACCTCATAGAATTCTCATACAACAACAGCTACCATGCTAGTATTAAGATGGCACCATTTGAAGCGTTGTACGGGAGAAAGTGTCGTAGCCCTTTGTGTTGGAACGACATCAGTGAGACAGTAGTGTTAGGACCTGATATGATTCAAGAGACGATGGATCAAGTGCGAGTCATTCAAGAAAAGATTAAGACTGCACAGGACAGGCAAAAATCCTATGCGGACCAGAAGCGAAGGGACGAAAATTTCGAAGTTGGGGAAAAAGTGTTGCTTAAGGTGTCCCCAATGAAAGGAGTGATGCGATTCGGGAAAAAGGGGAAGCTAAGCCCTAAGTTCATAGGACCCTATGAGATACTGGCGAGGGTAGGGAAAGTTGCTTATCGCTTGGATTTACCCAACGACCTAGAAAGGGTCCATAACGTGTTTCACGTATCCCAACTCCGGAGGTACGTACCTGATGCGTCACATGTCCTTGAACCTGAAAACGTAGAGATAGACGAAACTTTGTCCTATGAGGAGAAACCTGTCCAGATCCTAGACCGCAAAGTGCGAAGTACGAGGAATAAGGACGTCAGAATTGTCAAGGTGTTGTGGAGAAATCAAACTACCGAGGAAGCCACATGGGAAGCCGAAGATGCAATGCGTCTGAAGTACCCTGAGCTTTTCCAAGAGGTACGTGAGTTACGGGGACGTAACTTTTCTTTTAAGGGGGGAAGAATGCGATAGAATTTCGCGCTTTCACCCTAAAGTATGTTAATTATGTTGATTATGTTAGTTATATGCTAGTTATGTGTGAAAATTGCTTATCTATTGTGTGAACGTTAGAAAACGCTTGTGAAATTTGGGACTTAGAAGTGCAAAAGATCGTCGTTAAGACGGGCTACCTCAAAGTTTCGGGACGAAACTTCTTTTAAGGGGGGAAGCCTGTAATACTCCGTATTTTTAATACTAATTTCGTACTAATTAAGAAAATATAAAAAGATATAATAAAAAGGTATTTTAATTTATTACAAATTAATAGGAATAAATTATTAGTAATATGAAATTGTTAGGAATTTCCGGAATTTTAAAAGAGTAACCTAATCGACCTAGGGTTACTACCTTTTGGAAGGGAGTATAAAAAGAAAAGGAGAGGGATTTCAGAAAACCCTAAACCCTTCTTTCTCCCTCTCCTCAGCCGACATTTTCTTTCTTCTCTCTCTCCTCAGCCGACTTCCTTTGCCTTCTCTCTGTCTCTCGAATTTTTCAGCCTCTTCCCTCAGATTTCTTTCTTCCTCTCTCGGATTCCCTCTCAGTCGGTGTTTGAGGGTCGCGCGGCGTCGCTGGTCTCGAGTGGTGCGAACTCGCGCTGCGAGCGACGAGGGTGTGCCGAGGTTGCGAGCGACGGGGTGTGCGAGGTTGTGGTTCGAGGTTTTGGTACGAAAAGGCGTGCGGTGTGCCGAGGTTGTTGTTCGAGAGTTTGGTGCGAAGATGTTGTGCGGTGTTCGAGGGTTGTGCGAAAAGTGGTCGAAGGTTTTGTTGCGAGCAGGGTGTTGGCTCGTGGGTGGTTCGAGTATTTGCGACGAAGGTCGCGGTGTTCGAGGGAGTCGTGCGTGTGTGTTGATGCGTAGGTCGAGAGCGAGCGAAGGTGCGTCGCTGCTGTGCGCGCCAGCGAACCGAAGAAGGCTCGAGTGGGGCTGTGTGGCGACGAAGGCCACCGGGTTCCGTCGCCGGAATTTGTGCCGGCGAAAGTCAGTGGTATAATTTTGTACTTAACTTAGTATGTCAGTTTATTAATTATTCTTATATTCACTGTTTTCATAGTTAAGAAAGGTTTGTAAATTATAATTAATAATTAGAGTGTTTAGTAATTTATTAGATTGTTAACTAGTTAAGTTATTGTTCTGTTTTAAGTATAAATTCTGGTTAGGTTTGTAATTGGAATAATGGAAGTAGGAAAATTGTGTCTTATTATTAGTTACAGTATTATGTTTCATGAGTAATCTGTTTCATGAAATCTGACTTTGGACATGGAACTTACCTTTGGACATGGACTTACCTTTTGGACATGGAACTTACTCTTGGACATATGACTTACTTTGGACATATGACTTACTTGGACATATGACTTGACTTTTGGACATAAGACAGGCTGGACTTATGACATTTTGGATGTGTAAAACAGTGGACTAATGTTACTAATTAACTTAGTTACTCACTAACTCTGACTTCTAAAAGACGTTAAATTCACTAGATTAGAATTATAACGAAAGTTCTGGAATAAGGTTTTAACTATTGCGTAATTCGAATCGATAGGTCGTTATGGTCTTAGTACGTAGTAGTTGTTAGTGTTATCAAGGACGTAACACTAAAGCTTTGTTTTAACGATTTAGGTCCCAATTTCATAAGCGGCTCGTTCTATTAAGTCAGCGAAAATTCTCCGTTACAAGGTACGTACGCGTACCAGTTTACTTTCAAAGCTTAGTATCATGTTTAGGTTGCAGTTCATGTTATTGGAACCTAGTACCATGATAGGAACATTTGATTGTGATTGTTTGGTTCGACGTTTATAACGTGAAATCAATATGATGCATTGAAATATGTGCATTGAAATGCGAAGTTCTATCGTAGTGTAACATCAGCATTATTAATCTGATCTATAGAGTAACAAGAGTGTTACTAGGGATAAGATTGAGTTGGTAATTAAGAGAGTATGTAAATGACTCCTTAAAGTTATAAAAGAATGATTGGTAATAAAAGAAGATTATGGCATACTTGTAGTTGGACTCCCTACAAGTATGAACAATGGGGGAGTGTAGGACTTGTCCTACACTCCTACGCAGGCCTACTGTGACGACAGTAGTGTCCTTATTTTGATAACTCAAGTAGGCGGAAGGTTCCGTTCGATCTTGGGGGTATGCATACTAAGGTGGGTGTGAGACGGAACAAAACCGTATTTGCATTTCATCTAATAGACCAAGTTGTCTATTAAGGATTCAGTAGCCCGTATGATTCTAGTAAGATGACGGTGCCCGTTCGATGCCAAATAATGAAAGATTAAAGGATGTGAGATAACGTAGGTTCATATAACAGTTGTAATGTATGCATCATTTATGTTCATATAGTTTCAATACGTACTCAGCATAGCTGACCCTGTGTGTTATTATGTGTTTGTTGTCCTGTGATGAACTATTGATACTTCAATGGGGAGCAGACTAGGTGAGCTGGTGCTGCTGCATGACATCAAGCATATGGGGGCTAGACTGTAGTTGAAGTTAACTTTTGGTTTGATCCATTAATAAATTTTATAGAACATTGTTACATGGTTTGAGTTTGAGTAAAGGGGTCATCTATGATTCCCGAGTTGTAATTACATTTCTATTCCGCTGCAGTTTGGTTTTGAGTCAATGAATTTGAGTTACTGTATTTCTAATTATGCCTTGCGTTCCATCGCGGCGGTAACACTCCCAAAGTCGATGCGACGTAGCATTAGACGTGTATGGATTTTGGGGGTGTTACATGGCATGTGTCACGCAACATGCTACAATTCTTGCCCATATATTTAGAAAATTTTTTTATATGCATATAAGCCATGAAGGCAGTCCAACACATTTAATATTATACATATTGATTATAATTTATTTATGACAAACTCCTCGTGAACCCTGAACTACCTAAAGGATACCATACTCTCGCCAATCCTCACTTGTAAAGGGGGTTGCTAAATGCAACTTTCATTTACCATGTACAGCCCATCTAAATTCCAAAATTACCCTTATTCACTCACAACTCATTTCTCCCTCTTCCTCTCCTCTCTCATCACCCTCTTCCTCTTCGAAGATTTCTGGTTCACGAAATTTCACAAATTCGTCCACCATTATACCCCAAATTTTTCCAAGCTCTTCAATCTTTTCGAAAATGTTGGAAAATTGATAAATTACTAGATCTTATACACATTTCGGGTTTCAACATCAGCGAATAAGTTTTTGAATTTCGTCCAACTTTCTTTCAGAATTTCGAAGGGAATATCGGTATTTCGTGCAAGGTCCACGAAACGGATCCAATTGTTTCGTGCAGATTGCACGAAACAGAATCATCTGTTTCGTGTAGTCCACACGAAACAGAATCATTGTTTCGTGTAATCTACACGAAACGGAATCATCTGTTTCGTGTAGTCTACACGAAACAAACATTTTGAAAAAAAAAATTACAACTTGAATCTGCGAAAAAAAATTCACAGCATCATAATTACGAAAAAAAATTCACAACTTACATCAAATTGAAATTCGATTGGGTCAAAATTATGGTCCATTGAATATCAAATTAAAATTTGTAGATCTTCGATGAAGTTTTTTATCTAACAGTTAGAGAGGAGGAGAGAATTTTTTAAAGAGAGAAAGGGGTTTTTAGAAAGAATATGATAATAAGGATTTTTTGGGTTTTTTTAAAGTTGCGTTAGTAAAATGAGGCTGCGTTTAGCAACCATGCTTGTAAATGGCAACTTGAGAAGCTTGATCTTCAAAAATAAAATTAGGTGAAGCATGAACCATGTCATTAACACCTTAAAATGCTTCAAGAGTTTTGTCTTAAATGAAATGAGATACAAGCGACCCTTATTAACAAAAAAATAAGATGAGAAAATGACATCTTAGGCACCATCAAAACCATCTTCATAGAGAGAATGAACAAGAGGGCAGGGCAAAGGAAAGAAGACACACAAAAACAAAAGATGGAACACACGTACTTCTAAATATTTACAACTAACCAATCTTCTAAACTCAAACCAGCCTCGTCATTCCCTCGAAGAAGCAGAACAGAGACTGCATCACCCTAGTATATACCCTGAAAGAAGCAAGAGCTAGATACTATTTATGCGGACTTCAACATCTTTGGACGCATATCATCTCCAGACAGTCTCGTTGTCATCACCAAAAATCGAGTTGTGATGCTCTATTAGGCATCGGATGACCTCAACTGCGGCATAGTCAATTGGCAAGCCATCATCCAAGGGAATCGGGGATGAAACATCTTCATCGTCACTCTCTTCTGTAACAGTCACAACAAAAATTAATGATTATATAATAGTTGCTCAAAGTAATTCAAACTAATGGTTTGCCAGTCTTTGTTCAAGCGGGTGCACAAGGATTAGAAAGTACAACTACGTGGCTTTCTTTAAGTCTCGATCTTACGTCCAAATTGGTTCCAGGCCCATAGAGAATAAGAACAGTGGATATGAACACCTGCATAATTTGTCACATAGTTCCAAAATCCAAACCCCTCATAATTTAAGATATCACATTACTTCACAAAATAAATAAATAAATAAAATCTTTATGAAGTAGTAATCTCAATTCTATCCTCTCTCAATTTTCTATTAAATTTAAGCAATAACATATTTAGGAAATCAATCATGAACCATTACTATTTTGGGGAAGGTATTAATTTTTTTCAGACATCCTAAACAGGATGTATGACTTTTACTGCCGATAGAGGGAGTATCATTTACAAGTACGCCAGAAGCGCTATTGTATAAAAAGTAAACTACTTGTCGGATTTAGATTCTCACATTCCTGCATAATGCGTACTTGTGGGGATACCAAGTGGACTTGTTTTTAGTCAATATCTTATTTTCTGAAAGAATCCAGTTACCAAACAGACTAGGGGTAAGGTTACAACAGGTAAGGTTGCCATCATAAGATTGAAGCTCTGCAACCACCTACAAATCTATAATATTTGTTATTTTTAGTTAGAAGGTGAACATCAATTCCAGTTGACTAGATCTCGTTATGCGCATCCGAGTTCTCTCATACGACTGTTTCTCGAAGTTCATGAGTTAAGACAACCAGCTACATCAATGACTTAAATAGAAGGCATTATGTTACCTTCAAACCAATATGAAGCTGCAACTTATAGCAAATGTTAGATCAGCAGCATAAGCATACCATTACATAGCTTCCTCAAAAGAGCCACCTATAAAGGCTTAAACCAGGTTCGGTCATTGATCCTCACATTATGATCATATAGGGACGTTCTATTGGTATGAAAGGGCATAAGAAAATTCAATCAGAAATATTGCCCATGAACAGACAATTCTAGAAATACTTCCACCTAGACACAGACAACTCCAGTGCCATAAATGATTTTTAAGTAAGAATAACAGACTACTCAGTACTCACCAAGCATGTCCCATGAGCCATAAGTAGGGGGCCTAGGGGGCAAATTACTTGTCTTTCTTGTGAGAGCTATAGACTCATGATGCCAGAACTGCCTATAGACTTCAGGCCTCCTTCCCTGCTGCCAGATAATAAGAGGCGCCATCTCCTCTGAAAGACTTTGAGCATCCATCTGACAAATCCAAAAGATGATAGTGAGTAGTGACCATCAAGGTAAAGTGTGAGTAGAATTTGATCAGGTTATTGTTGTTCGATAAGAAGATTCAGCAATTAGATATTGTTATCTACTTCATGAGGAATATTGCCAACTGGGAAAACAAAGACCAAATTTGGCAAAGAGCCTCAGAAAGTTTGATAAAGATGGTGCAAAAAAAAAATAATTCACTCTACAAATACAGATCCACAGAAACAACAGAGGAAAAAATAGGCAGAGTATATTGAGCACCTCCAAAATACAAGGTAAACAAGGAAACATATATTACTATCAAAGATAAGGAGATAAGTTATATAGAAACGTTTCAATGGTGAAAAAGAAAATAAGAAATCAAAAAAAAAAAAAACATAAAGGAGGTCAGGAGATTCATATAAAGTAGGAATGTAAACAATTGCAGAAATACATTAATAGGTTCATGCCTTGTTGAGAACCGACTTCTGATTAACACGAAGCAGGAGTGCAGTAATAAACTCCAGTGTCATGTAATTTACAGTAGGAAGCCTCTTCAACACATTCCTAATTACGTTGATGCCCGATCGAGCGCTTCGAATCTCATCATACAGCTCGAATGTGGTTAGTGGCTCAGGTAGACTAGCAAGGTAGCATTTAATTAGGACAGCACTGTCAAGTGGATTTGTGTTTTCTGGAGGCACAGCATCGGGATCTGAAATTGAAATGACGATGTGTGAACAATAACACAGGTAAATCATCTGGCCAAAATTAGCAAAAAGAATAGGACCTTGGTTGTACAATGAAACAAGTTGCTGAACAGCTTTCTTGTCTCCCTCTAACTTGAACAAGTAAGGTGAGCTGAGCCCTGCAGTGCAAGTGGAAGGAAAAAGAGAGAACCTTGTCATTTGGTTCTGCTGATGCAAAACTAACAAAACAGGAGTATAAGATAAACTACCCAAGTTAATAACCTGATGCTATGAGATGATCTGCACATCTAACTAGAATCTGCGGGACAGGCCTGCTTGATTGCTGCTGCTGCACAGTAATCTCTAATGCAACTCCAAATACTGGAGATAGATCAAACTCATTAATATCAATATGACATCAAAAGGAGTACTTATCAGTTATCGACCACCATAGAGAAGGCCAAGAACTTTACAATTTCAGTAAACTATCCTGAAATACACTTCACATAAAGTATCTCCAATTTTGTTTTTGATGTTACGAATGGGATTTACTTGAATAACTCAAGCTAGAAGAGATACCTAAAACAGTTACACCCAGATTTCACTCGTTTTCATCTTTCAAAAATAAAACATTAGGTCATAGAGAATATTCTGCTTAGGCTAGGATCCTGAATACAACATTATTTTTAAGTAAGACAAGAAAGTTTAAAGCACTCATTTTCTAAGATAAACTAAAAAACAATTACTAAAATGCCAATAAAACACTCCCTTCCGCCCCGCCCCCACCCCCGTCCCCCCTCCACACAGCCACACTCACACACATGGACACATCAAACCACTCACTAAAGTCACTATATCTATCTTCCTCCAAAAAACTACAGTAGTCCTCCTTCAAATTCCTACTAGTAAATCTAAGAGCATTTTCTCCACCCAAAATCAAAATAGAAGTTAGAGACTCATTTACTTTTAAGCATATAAATCAGTGTTACAAATAATAAAAATTAAAAAATCTTAATTAACAAATATTAGTGACCTTCCACTTTGTTAACCCTGAAAGACCTTCCCCATATCGAAACCCTTCCTCCAGCATGTCTCCAGAATTTCCACTATGGTTGCACAGATTCCACTCATGGAAAAATCAATATTAGTCTTTACTGAAGTACTATGGGCTTGGTATTTTCAAATTTAGGCATTCTTCAAATCATGGCATTGGACAAAGTCTTTCTCTGAGCAAGCTGTGAAAGACAAATACCATTGCTGCCTTGACATTTACAAACCTCTATATTCTGATATCGTTAATTCACCTCAGGATTTTCACATATATGCACCTACTCTATCTCCGAAAAAACTAATTAGTATCCTAAATTACTTACAGCTCAGGCTGACCAGCAGGCTTCTGCCAACAGTGTCTCATTAACCCAAAAATTAGATTTTAGAATATTCTATATATAATTTTGTCTGAAGGTAGTGTTATTATGTAGTAGATGTGTAAAAGTTGGGTAAATTATAATTTTGGTAGAGCTGTTTAAGAAGAGTTCATTTCTAGCAATCTTCCTAATAAATAAATAAGTAGATAATCTACCATAACATATAGTACTACTTTTAAATGTAAATAACATAACCATTCACAATTACCAACAGCAAGTAAACTTCAATTGAGCATTCATAATTACATCCAAGAAACGTAATCATTGACTAAAGAATATTATATTCTGATGTCAAGTCATCACTGGAAATAGAGGATAATTATTTGTCCACAAAGGAAGATGTTGCAGATACTGCCGCTACAGTTTACTGAGCTTTCTCGAAACATCACAGCTAAACATCAAGAATCAACTGCGCGGTTCTAGAGGAAAAAACGCTAACACATTTAGCAAAGTTCAACCACGACCTCAGTCTTCAACAAGTAAAACAGAGTGTCCTCAGCCCAAATAATGTTCAATTATGATGCCTAATCTACTATTGAAGGAAAATCCCAATATACCTAATTCCCTCAGGCCGATATTTTTATTTCTTAGTATCTAATATGCATCCGCCAACAAAATCATACCGTAAGACAAAGACAGAACCCAAAGATTAAAAGCTCTGCCATATTTCTAGCTTAAGCTGGAGTCACTGGTTTCACACAACTGATTTTCTAAGGAAACCCATATATAAAGAGAAGTTTAACAAGATCCAAACTGTAAAGTCATCAAAAAGTGATGGAGAAAAAACATACCGTCACTGCTTGCAACACCCTGCAAACAGAGGAACAGTTGAAGGTAAGAACATGAAAGCCTTACGCACTATAACCTATCAAGGAAAATAAAAATAACTAGCAAGAAATCAGTACCTTCTGCCACCTTTCAATATCTGATAAAATATTTTTGCTTTTCTGCGCAGTTTTCTTTGCCACCTGTAGGAAAGGACATCAGCATTTTCGAAATGTCAAATAGACCTTAATACCTTATAATACCACAGACATAAGTGTTCCTTAACACTTCTGTAAGGATTTAAGATAGAATGTTAGCTAAAATAATAGATTGCAGGATTAAAGTCAATTGCAGGCTATGTAGCGATAGGTGAACCTTACAGACATAATTTCATACTGTACACTTCCACGTACTATTAGCTTAATATAGTACGTGTTTGCATGTGGTGAACTTTGGTTTTTAGAAAATAAATGAATAACAACCATGTTGTGTAAATTATAGGACTAATACAAAGACCAAATAAAAGAGATACACAGCAATATAGCATGACCTCCTCAACTCTTGTCTTTCCAACAACAACTTTGTCTTTAGTCTCTGAGAATCCTTTCCTTAACAAAAAGCTCGTTGAAGCAGCAGCTGAAAGAAACCGCTCCTGCACAGCATGCTTTGTAGAGGGTTGTTGAAAAAGTGACCATTTACTTTTGAATACAGACCCAACTCGTTCAGCCACATCAACCACATTCTCTTTTGCATCCTTGGCAAAAGAGCCAGCCTGGTTCCCTGCTTCCTTAAGCTTAACACCTTAAGTTGCAAAATCGATTGTAATTACTCCATTGTTAACATACCACACTTCCAAAAAAGAAAAGGATTGAAAATTCAAAAAAAAAAGAGAACATAATCAACCTGAAGCAGAGAAAAATCCACTGGCCTTGTCCTGCCACTGAGGGGATACTACAGAGGCCATTAGATTTTGACCCAAAAGTCACACCTACCAGGCGTAATATTGTATGTACCTGTCAAAGGCAGTCCAAGACAGATAAAATAATATGTTGAGAGATTCTATAGTCAATAGCTTCTTAACAGGGTACTCCTAAGTCCTAATCAATCCCAAAAACAAGTATATGTGCACAAGTTAATCCTTATTAACAACAGCCACATTCAATCCAAAAAAAAGTGTACTCCTAATCAATAGTTCATTAACTAAGTCCCCCCCCCCCCCAAAAAAAAAAAGGAAAGTTCTCCTTGGTTAAGCTGCCCAAGAAAAGGAGGTTATTTTTCCTGAAACCAATGCAAAATATGTGTATTTATAGTGTCTCACCAATCTTAAGCCCTTTCCCTTCCCCCCCCCCCCCACTCAAGCCGAACCGCACTTGTTCTTTTCATCTTCTAAGTTCTCAAAGAGTTTCTAATCACATTTACACACATATGACATCACATACTTGTTCAACTACAAGGTAAGGATACTTGTTGAGTTTGCTCTTGTTCCCTAAATTTGAACATCAACCCAATCAACCCATACTACCTTTATGCCCTGACTCAATAGTCAATCCTTTTTGCTAGTAACCAAATAAACATTAAATTTCGTCCTACTTGAGCAATCCTAACTTCACAAGCCTAAAGTGGCAATCCCCTATATCTAGCCAAGCGAGTATATCACGTCATTATACAACGAAATACTTTAAAATATCTTGAGACTTCTATCAAAAACAAAAAGCATCGCAAGCCATCGGAAACTACAACAACTTTCAATATACACAAACCCAACTATGAGAGGGAGGGTAAAAAAAAAAGATAATCCATTCGACACTACTGTTGGTTTCCCGTGACTGGAAAATTAGAAAGCAACCAAATTCAATAATAACACTAGGGCTCCGTTTGTTTTGGAGAAAAACGTTTTCTAGGAATACAATTTTCCCCATTTTCCGTTGTTTGGTTCGACAAGGAATTTGAAAAGGAAACTTAAGGTGGAAAAGGGTTTTTCATCCCTTTGCAAAACATTTTCCTCCAAAATTTGAAGGAAAATCATTTTCCTCCACTCTCTCATTCCCAACATCTCCATTTTTCCCTTCTTAGCTTAATAGGTTCCATCATATCAAACAAAGGAAAAATCATATACATTTGTATTTTCCAACAAAAAATATTTTTCATGGAAAATGTTCTCCATCAAACGAAACGGAACCCTAGATCAAACTTAATAGTTAAAAATCAATCAATTTTTAAGCTGCTTCTTGAGATAGAATTCGCCAACCGATACCATACTACTACTCATCTCACTACATCATAGTCTAAGCTAAACTCTGGAGCATGACCCCATCAGGTGAAAACACCAAAGCACACATACAAATTCTAAAAACTTATTTGATGTAGCCTGTAAATGGGGAAAAATAAATGAAAATAGATTACATCAGATTGCAACAATAGAATCTTGATTTTCTATCATCTCTCTTTTGGATAGGTTCTTCCAAAAATCAGCAATTTTCAAGATCATAATAAATTTCTAACTTAACCCAGAAAAGTTTCACTTTATATGATAGAAACCAACAACAATTTCACATAACTTATGAATAAATTATCAGAATCAGGCGATATAAGTCATTCAATACAAAGCTACATATAAATATGTAGCTATCCCCAGAAAAAAAATGGAGGGAAAAAGGAAAAAGGAAAAAAGAAATTACCTTTAGACTTTGGTGATGGTATTGAATTGTCTGCAGTTTATATTAATCGTGGATTTGATGGAGGAAGAGGAGAGAGAAAACAAATATATTCTGAAGAAAATAAATATAACAAAGGAGACTTTGAAATTTTGATTGTATATTGTCTTGCTGTGTTTTGGAAAGTTTATATGGATTCAGACTATTTAGGTGCTTTCTCCTCAATCTCCTTCCCCGCAGCCGTAACTATATTTATTAGATTTTCCTCGACAAAAAATATTCCCTCCGATGTTTTTCTAATTTTCTCTCTATAACAAATACTCGTTACGTTTCATAATATAGTGTTTGTTTCTTTTTTACACGGTCTCCAATACGTAACTTTAAATATCTTCACTTTGTATTAATAAAAAATAAAAAAAGTTGATATTATGAAACTACACATTGAGACAAATCTAACAAGATCCCGCATGAATATGTTTTTTATATGAGGTTTTATGTAAAAATGATTTGGAGCCGTATATAATGTACGACAACATTATTTTTTATAGTAAGTAGTTGTTTTTATTCGAAATATATTGAATCCGTGATTATTAGAATCCATATATTCAAGATTAAAAGAATATAAAAAGTAAAATTATATTTAATATATATATAAATCCTTTGTTACAACATTTTAAACTTTAAAAATGTTGTAATCGTGATATATACATTTATAATTACGTAAATGAAACAAAATCACATTAAAATGCGGGGGAATACTTTGTTTATAAATTTAAGATTGTAGGATGTTTCTCCTAAAATCATGATTTGAATAGTAGCTGGTTGATTTCAAGTTTTCATAATCATATCGTGTATTAAAAATAAATTTTAAAACCGACTTACGACCCGTATGTTCAGTGATTGATGTAGCTAATGTCATGATAAAACATGTGACCAACCAACTTTTTTTTTGTTGCTTAACAAAGGTTTGCTTTCTCTTAGTTCGTTTTAGGTTGTAACTGTTTGCTCTAATTAATATAATTACTTGCTTAGCAAAAAAAACTTTCTTAAAACAAAAAAAGTTAAAAGAAGAAGCTTTTGTTCTGCCTATCGTTTTATACAGAGGCTCATATAAAAACATAATCATTACTGTCACTCAATTATGCAACAACTTTCACTCCTTGCTTTCTGCAGTTTCGCTTAACTCCTCTCTCTTATTAAACTATCTTATTACAATTTTTTTTAATGATATGATTATCCAAATTGTATTAAAAAACAATCTCAAAGTTTATATAGCATGATTTTCATCAAAGTGAATGGGGTTATCTCTAAATTTCTAAGTGAAAAAATTAATTTAAAGAGACAATCACTCAAGAAAATTATACAAATATGGCATTTTTTTTCTTGATTTGCCTTTTATTTCTTAATCACCATATGACCTGTTCTTTTCCATATTCTTTTCGATTTTTAGAATTGAATTGTAGAACCATTTCAAACTTCTATATTTACATTCCAACATACTCGTGAATGAGTGTATCTCGTAATTTGGTTGAAATATTTATTATGGCCTTGTAATTAAAAAATATACAATCTTGTAATGAGAATAGTTTAAAACTGGCTTACGACCCTTGTGCTGTAAGATTATGACTTGTGAATTATCTATAATTAGTAGTATGATTGTTCTTATTTTATTAGATCGTGCCTTATGAAAAATGGACCTGCTTAGAGTCATTTATTTAACTTTAACTAACTTTTTAGCGGTAAAACTTGTCTCATAAATACTTTAAACTCACGTAATTTTATGCCATTGTTCCTTATAGTCAATTTTAAATGTCTATATCAATTTCTTTACACACAAAATAAAGTATAGTCCCCTAATACCATGGTTCTCATGTGTGAGTGGACATAATATATGCTACTAATAAATTTGATCGAAAATTTTTAGTATAGGTTTTTGACCCCTGCAAATTACATGGGAATGATAAATATAAGATTTTATGATAGTTTCGTCAAAAATATGTTGTAAAGTTCATAAATATTTACCAAAATATTATAATTAAGCCTATGTATTAAATATTATTTAATCAAAGTAAAGAGTGATTACGTTTTCCATCATTTTTTAAAAAAAACATGTGAGTTTATTATCAAATAGACAATATATTTCATTTATATATCTTTCATTAAGACGCTCCTTATGAAATTGGGTTTAGATTTCGAGCACCAAGTCAATAACTCTTGTATGATTTTTAGTACTGAAATTATGATTGGTCGTACAGTTAGATATATCCAATAAAGGGCTCTTATGAGTTAACCGTATAATTTTTTTTCTTATGTAGCATAGTCCACAAAAATATTCTTCAACTATATCTAAAAGCATACATCATATATCAAGTACGTACATTATGCGTCAAAAAAGAAAAACCAATTTTTTGACCTGATAATTAGTTATGTATACATCAAAAAAAAAACCATAGTAATATGTTTAAAAATTGTATTGTTTTTTTATATAACCTTAATATCAACTTATACAATAAGATATCAGACTTTATTTTCAACTCTTTATATCAAGCTTTATATACAATACTTTATAAGGTGTTACACTTTATAGCAAACTTATACAATTGTTTGTATTTAGATTATTCAGGGAACTTAAATGAAATATATTCTTTCTTTCTCTTCCTTATATTGATGTACCATATATTAAACTTCTTTATGAACAATTATCCATTACCAACCGCCATTCTTCTTCCTCTTTGATTTTCCATCAAAACCTCCAAAAATTAAGTCCAAAAAATACGCCTACTCATCTTCTAAAATCTAGAGACTTCAAGCAAATCAAATTACAATCTCTCATTTATAAGTAGCTACATTTTTATACTTTAAAGCCACAAATTATCGATCAAAATTATACTCCAACATTTTGAATTGTTATCTTCTCAAGTCATCGATTTTTGCAACAACAACAATTATAAAACTCACGCATGTGGGTTTTGTGAAGAAATTAAGCCTTTGATTATCTTTATGTTCTTTGTATTTGAAGCATGGTTACTATAATCCCTTAATGCAACCAAGGTGTACATCATTCCATCTACAAAGTGAAGAAGATTTAAAGACCGCATGCAAAACCACAAATCTGTGAAGGAGTTGGATTGAATGGAGTTCGAAATAATTTTCTAAATGGGTCAATATATAGGTTGGAATTATTTGGTAAGTTTATTTTTTAAAAAAATGATTTTTGACTAATTATGATGAAATTTCCATGATTTTATGTTTGCATGTAGTTTTTAGCAATTAGTTATATCTTATAATTATAATACTAAGATGAGTCATATATAATTCCTAAAATTGATAACAGTGAGTGAGAAGAATCAAGATTCAAATTATTTGAAACAATAACATGAGGTTGAAATGAAATAGTGAATATGCCAATCTATAGAAAACATTCTAATTTATTACATATTGAAAAAATCAAGATTCTAAATTTTAACAGTTAGTGAAAATTAATTTAATGTATTAGTAGTATAACTGTCACTTAGGAATTTGAATTGAAATTGAAATTAGGATGAATGCACATTTTAATTTTCTGGACAATCAGTTTATATTAGGGTGTGATTACATAAACATCTTATATAATAACATTTTTTACCTTTATTTTTTCGCAACTATAATAACAATTCTTGGTGGGTGAATTTTGAATTTTAAATAAAAAAAAACATTTAATTATATTTGACCGGTAGCTATAATTTAGGCAGTTGTTTGAAACTTACCACACTAATATCATTGTTTGATTTCAAGGTAGTTTTTTTTGGAAGGAAATTATCACGCCATGTGACATCAAAATTTTTGTATATAATAGAGTGTCGAATTTGGCGATGACACGTGGCAGATGTAATAGTAGCATGACACGTAGGCGAAGTGAACATTGAATAATGCAGCAAAATGAACCTTGTTTTATATATATATAGATAGATGAGAATATCGGTCAAAGATTTTAAAGTTTGACTCACCAAAAATGAAGTAGGCACTATATTATGGGATGGAACGGAAGGAGTATCTCACAATCTTTTCCCACTTATCCTTCTAATCAATAAAAAAAAAATCATCTCAATTACTATTTCCTCTCTCTTACTTCTTAAAAGAAAATTTAGAGAAAATTTGTAAATAGTTGGAAAAAAAATTGTCTGAAATATAGCAAAATGAGTCTCTATTTATAGAACTTAGAAAAAAAGAGTAGTTGGTATTTTTTAAAATAAAACCATTGGGATTTTTACAACAATTACTATATTCTTAAACCCAGTAAAACAGTGACACTTGGCATCACTCATCCCACAATCTATTCATCATTTCATCATCCCATGTAAAATTTTCATCCGAATCAACCCATGATCTTATTTGCATTCATTGGTAGGGGAATTTTTTTAAGATTACATGTTTGATCTAATTTTTTTTTATCATTGATAGGGCCGCTCTTACCTTTCTATGACATGCACATTCAACTTTAACATAGATTAATCTTTTCTCTTTTTTTCTATGTAAGACAAGAGGGAGTAACTTATTGGACCTAATCAATAATTTGTTTACATTTTATTCACGACTTATTAGATCCTATTAGCTTGATTATGTCGTATGCGTGAGTAGATCTTAAATTTGGTCGTCAAATGTGAATATAACACACATTTAGTAGTCAAAATTTCAATTTATATACCTATATCATCTAAAGAGTAGCATTGCAACACCCCGACTCTTTCGGAGTCGAGTTTATCGTCACCGATGCGCATCCAGGGCCAACAACTGTCCTCAATAACCAATACAAGTTCTTCTGGCGCATTTTGTCCTCACTCATGCGCATCTTGGGAAATTTCCTAGGAGGTCACCCATCCCTGAACTACTCCCAGCCAAGCACGCTTAACTGCGGAGTAACTAACGAAATAAGTTCTCTAAAAAAAGATGAATCTTGTTCGAATGAGTATCCTACTAAATCCCTTTAAAACAATCATGAGGGATATTACAGTACTAATTGAGACGAATCAAATAAGACCCCACATGATTATATTTTTTTCTTATAAATTGAAAAAAGTTGAGAAAATTCTCTATAAGTATGAATAATGTCAAGATTCTAATTGAGAACGATAAAAAATAGAGGGGGTACTAATTTATTCAACAAAATAAGAAAAGGAACTAAAAACTGAAAATAAAAGGAGAAAAGGGGCTTACCATAGATGAAATCATCCATGGCAGCCCCTAACTGATTTTTATAAATTAGTAATGATTAGAGTGACCAAAATTGAAGTATTAAGTTAAGCAGTTTATAATATATGCTCAGATCATATAAGTTTATTTCAACAAAGTTAGAAAGATAAGTTCTACAAAATTGTATGACATTCAAGAAAAAACACAATTAATTTCAGCTTAGAATATTCATGATAACTATGCTAAACTTTAAAAACTAAAAGCACATGAGAAAATTTTGTCAGCATAATTTAAAGTAATAGTAGAACTTTACATGGTAGAGTTAGGCTAATTTTATCCATCCATTTATGTTTGTCCTTTTCAACGTTTCAGATATTATTTGGATAAAAAAGTGTGCCCAAAATATGTTTATTATCTTTTCTTTATATTCCAATTGAACTGAATAGTGAAAGGAAGTATTCTCCATTTATTTGAAAGTGAAAGTACCTTAACAAACTTTCAGCTTCCCCATGCATCATATTTCTTTGGCGCTTACTCTTTACATATTTTTTTTGCTTGTTATCTCGCGGGTGTAGTCAAAATTAGATATTCCACCCACATGAGCACCAATGAACTCATGTGTTGCTCTACTAGAGTGATAATGAGCCTGGTGTGTTTGCAAATCATTTCGGGCTCACCTCGGTCAACGATTAGTTAAAAGCTCGGTTCATATCCGGACTCGTATCCAGACCTTAATGAGTCAAGCCGAATTATGCCAAACTCGGCTTGGAAAGCTCGATTATTATTTTATATATAAAAAATTAATATAACTTAAAATCCTTCAAAAAGTTATTATATGCTAAAACACTTTGAAAAGTTATTATACATATATTTTTATACCATTTTTTACATTGAATAGTTCATGGTTTTTTTTCTTTTCGTATAGTATTTGTAGATCTTTATAAGTAATTCATTTGGTTAGCATGTCAAAAAGAAATAAAATATGTTTATTCATGGTACTTTTTGAATTTAGTCTATAATTTTACAAGATATATCAACAAAATTTTTTAAATATCGAATATGAATTTTTAGTTTGGTGTGATGTTGTTTGGTTTATTCTTAATTTATTCAAATCGAGCTCGAACTCGAACAATGGGAGAAGCTCACGAGCTCGAGGCGAGCTTCACTTATGAAGCTCGTTGAGCTCACGAGCCGAGTCCAGTACCGTTCAGACTCAACTCGTGTTATAATCACCCCAAGCTCTAGGATAGATGATGTGTTTTAAAATATACCGCAAGTGCACGGTGTCTGTTTAGCAGAAACTGGCAAATACGGGTCGATCCACAGGGAGAGGAGTTCTACAAATTTATGCTCAATTATCTAACTACTTCAGAGAGGAAAATAATTGAGAATTAATGACTAAACTAGAATAAACTAGAACGCAGAAAAATGGAAATTTATCAAATAATTAAAAGCCTAGGGCAATCGATCGTCCACCATGCTTATACCAGTTTAATCAATATAATATAGTTCAACACTTGGATTGAGGTTCGAATAAATAAAGTATTTCGTTAATCCTTGGTCAGGCATTAACAACTCTTAGATTAACATATGCCAGTACGGTCGCTCAACATAATCAAATCTACCTATTGTAACAAGCCTCTAATGAATACGATCTTTCGATTCTAATTCTTATTAGCTAAACATAATCATGATATTGCGCAATTACATGAATTAAACAAGTATAACAAATCACAGGAATTATTCTAATTCAATCCAATATATGAAAGAACATCAAACCACAATAAAAAGGTATAAACATGGCTTCCCTCTCTAAGCCCTAGAAATAGACTACTCACTCATGATGATATAAACTCAATAAACATGATCAAAGTAAAAGAATTCATTAAACTAAAGAAAGTAAAGAAAAATACCGAATAATTGAAGAACAATGAAAAGGAAATCAACGATCTATATAATCTTTCAATGTAAAAGTTCAAATAAAACTAGAGAGAGAAAAACTAAGTATTTAGCCCTAAAAACGTAGAAAATAAGATAGTCCAATTGAAAATACTAAAAACCTATTTATACTTTTTACAAAACCGGCTAAAAAAGGAAAAAACCCGTCCCGACAAACCGCCCGGTCGGGCAACGGTGATTGAAAGTTACGACAGAAAAGCAAAATCCGCCCAGTCGGGCGCGCAAGCGATTTTGGCTCTTTTCTCGCCCGATTGACCGGGCTAATTTGCCTTGCATCGTGATGAAATTTTCATTTCGCCCGGTCGGGCGGGCAAGGAAACTGCGATTTTGCGTCAACTTGCGAAGGTTGTATCTCTCAAATCAGAAGTCGGATTTGGGCGTGTGACCTATCATTGGAAAGCCCTTGAAGTCTAGTTTCCAACCCAACTGGAATTTCTTGATTATCAATTTTATATCAAAAGTTATGGTCAAAATAGTGAATAGGTGTCAGTTTTGACACTTCTTTCACTAACTCTTTGCTTCATTCTAACTCGAAATTGTCCCGAAAGGATGCATTGTGATCCTTGTGCAAGATATCTTCATATTTAATGATTAATAGGCTTGATGTTAGGTAATCATAATCAATTTGCATCAAAGTAACATGAAAATGATCAAAACACGCAAACAAGGAGTAGTTTAGCACAACTTACGTAGTTCATGTCATTATACACCTAAATGCTCTAAAGGGAGTTCCAAATGCAATCAAAATGCATCTAAAAACTATATATAATTATGACATATCAATAGACGACTAGTAAGTAATAATCGTAAATAGTTTTTTTTGACGGGATTAACCGTAAATCTAATTTCACTTACATGAGCACAAAGCGATGTATCGGCAATTAATTTATCTTTTACGTGTTTTCGTACGCATTGTATGCCTGAGGCTGGTAGAGTGGTAGGTAATAAACTAATAACCGTAAATAGTTAGATGGAGCGTGTCGTCTGTCGAAGCTTTGTGTCACTCCATCCCCCATGATTGAAATGGCGTCTGGTCGATTTCAGTCCCTCTTTATTTTCACATTACTCGTTACAGTAATCTTCAAAACCACCTCTCTCTTTTCATTGCTATAAAGTCACCAATTTTCATATATCTTATACAAATTTGGTTTCTGGGAGGTCTTTAATTTCACTCGATTATATAGCTTCATTTCTGGGTGTTTCCTGTTTTTTTTTGGAAATTCTTTGATTACAGGTTTCAATTATATGATAATAATTTTGGGAATTTTCTTGCATGTTATTAGGTTGTAGCAAATGAGGTTGAGAACAGTGATATTTACCCAATTGTGGTTACAACTTGGCCGTTTGTTGAAGCTGTTAGGGCTGCTTGGAGAGTTGTTGATGGAGGATTTTCAGCAGTTGATGCTGTTGTTGAAGGTTGTTCTGCTTGTGAACAACTCAGATGTGATGGTACAGGTATATTACATATTGCAATTTCCCAAATTTTCTAGTTTTTGAGTTACTGTCATGTTTTTTCATATTTATAAGGATGTTGTAGTGATTTTTCTAATTTCTTATACTTCCTCAGTATCAATTTAGTTGTGACACTTTTAAAATCACGAACTTCTAGACAATTTTTGAAGAGGAGAGAGATAAATAAAGAAAATAAAAGGGTCCCATGTGATAGGAGAGATATATAGAGATGTTATTACTTAAAATGAAAGTATCACGATTAAATTGAAATTTCCTAAAATAGAAAGTGCCACAACTAAATTGAAACGGAGGAAGTAGTACTATTAGTTCACTATTAACTGCAAAATTCAAACTTTGACACCTGATTTTTACATTTATTACAAATTAGAAAAATAATTCTAGTCAAACCATGTAATTTTTCAGATGGAGAGCTAGTAGTATATTTTGGAAGTGGTTCTTTGTTAGCTGGTGAGCTTGAACTAATATGTACCATCAATGTGACAATGATTAGTATTCCATTAGAAAAGCTATAGTATCTTGCCATTCGCCGAAAGCTTGGTTTTAGGGGATGTCATAGTGGCAATGTCATCTTTCTTCTGTTTGGTTGGGAATGTTTTGGGAGGGGAAATATATTGTGGCTGAATGAGCACTAATTTTTGTTCAATCTGGTAATTTTTGATACTTGTATCACCTTATC
Organism: Beta vulgaris subsp. vulgaris; assembly: GCF_026745355.1. Taxonomy (NCBI): domain Eukaryota; kingdom Viridiplantae; phylum Streptophyta; class Magnoliopsida; order Caryophyllales; family Amaranthaceae; genus Beta; species Beta vulgaris. The sequence goes on from NC_079204.1 coordinate 12,329,646, forward strand.
TTGCTGGGCTGTTAGGAAGAGTATGGCTCTTGAATCTTGATGGATGTCGTTGGTTTGAGCTTACTCTCGATGTCTCCCCCACATTTGTCGGCCAGAAAAATGAGTAGTTTCTCCGTGCATATTTGAGATGTGTGTTTGCTGGTCATGTTTTATTACTTATATAGACTATAAATTGCGTATGATTAGTATACCAACAAAAACATTATGGATGCAGCCATATGAGAGGATGTATCTGACCTCATTTTGAAAGATCAGTTGGAAAGCATTTCGATGAGACATGTTTAATGGGAAAATATTACATATTCCAAAAGTAAATATGGAGAATGGAAATATGTAAAATACCTTCAATCTAATGAACCCCCTCTTGAACTTTCCATTTTTTTTTTCTGGATTTACTTTCCTTCCAAGTGAACTATCACTAGCGGATATTAATTCTCGCAATTTGGAATTTTGTGTGTTGAGAGCTCACATTTCATTTTAAGTGCTGTAACATGACTGGTGTAGTACCGTAGTAGTGCTAGCTAGCAGTAGCAAATTGGATCTTTTTCCTTTTGCGGGCGAGCTTTGGTAATCAGGTAACTTGGTGGTATATGAGTTGCAAATTCTTGAAACTGTGAATATTGCTAACAAAACTCACTGATATAGAGTTAAGTGGTTGAGTGATTTTCAGTTTTTGATTGCACTTGTAAATGTATTTACGGAATATAGAGTTGAGCCATGTGGTTGGCACTTGGTAGAATGGTGACATATGTCTTCATTTTGGACAGTTGGACCTGGTGGTAGTCCAGATGAGAATGGAGAAACAACTCTTGATGCTTTAGTTATGAATGGGGTAAGAAGGTGATCCCACTCAGGCCCCTTTAAACTATGCTGCAATGATGTAAAAGTTAGCCTTTTTTTTTTCCTTTTTTATCCAAAGCATTGCATAGGCAACAATGGAGTTGGGTGCTGTTGCTGCCATGAGGTATGTAAAAGATGGTATAAGAGCTGCAAGATTAGTGATGCAACATACTGAGCATACTTTACTTGTTGGAGAACAAGCATCAGTATTTGCCATTTCAATGGGTCTTCCAGGACCTATGAATCTCAGTTCTGAGGAGTCGCTGAAGAAGTGGATGAAATGGAAAGAGAAGGACTGCCAGCCGAATTTCCGAAAGAACATTCTTCCTACAAATAGTTGTGGTCCTTACCATCCAAAAGAAAATACTCAAATGGGAGAGAATTCTTGTCCTACTGTGGATCTGGTAAAAACTACTACTAGAAAGATATCGCCTATTAATATGCACAACCATGACACCATTTCAATGGCTGTTATTGATAAGGTAAGCTTTGGGTAAGCCATCTTGACACCTTTATTATACTTTGACTTGTAATTTGATACATTCACTGATAAGAATAACTCAACATCTGTACTTTAGATGGGCCATGTTGCTGTTGGCACATCAACTAATGGAGCAACTTTTAAGATTCCTGGCAGGTATTTCAATTATCTCATTACCATAGTTACTTGTACATGGTTTGTACTTACTTTGTTAAATGCTCAAGTGGGAGCAAGGAAATATAAAGAAGAGAAAAGAGATGCTATAATTGTGAGGATTGGCCCTTGAATTAAAATTAAAATTCTGCATATATAAAAGAAATGAACTGCTTATCCATTCGTGAGATTGAATGTACGTTCTATTTTTTGAATTATTGTTGTCTGATTGTTTTCATTGACCAATTGAGGTAGAATAAGCCAAAAAGGTTCTGCACTTTGAGGGAGGGGATCTTATAGAAGGAAGTTTACCTTCTAAATTCTGTTCCGGTGAAAGAACTCAAACCTCCTAATGTTCCTTAATGAAGTGGAAACCGAAACCCTCCCATGACTATCCTGCTCCTCCTTATAATGTTATGGAAACTCTTATCCATTGTGCTCCAATTTTTACGCAGCTTTATCAGATTTGGGCCACAATTTTTATCCAACCTGACAATTTTAGGAGACTATAAATCTAGCATTTGCATGTCTCAAAGCACGCTGACCAGATTATGTTATTGCAATCAGGGTTGGTGATGGTCCCATTCCAGGGTCCTCATCATATGCTGATGATGAAGTTGGTGCATGTGGTGCAACAGGAGATGGTGATATTATGATGCGCTTCCTTCCATGGTTAGTTTGCACTTTGCTAAGCTTGATGTTGGGATGTATATAGCAGAGCAAATCAAACTCTTTAGGCTATCAACTCAACATTAGTATCAAGTTTCAGCTACCATAAAAATGAAGATTACAGCCCATTAACTGTTTTCTTATTTTTAAAACTCAGAAGTTTGAATTTTTCTTTGTTTAATGAACAGTTATCAAGTTGTTGAGAGTTTGAGACGTGGTATGGAACCCAAAGTTGCTGCTGAGGATGCAATATCCAGAATTGCGAGAAAATTTCCGAATTTTGTTGGAGCTGTCTTCGCTGTGAGCAAGGATGGTGTACATGCAGGTGCATGCCATGGATGGACATTTCAGTATTCTGTTAGACTTCCTAGCATGGACGATGTAGAGGTGTTTACTGTCACGCCTCAATCCGCAAGCGTCCCATGCTTCGTGAAGACTTAGTTTGCTCACTGAGTGAACACTACTGCTCCTGTCTTCCTTTCAAGCTGTAGTATTCTTTGTGTATCTACAGTGCAACACTTTTTTGTTCAATGAAATGGACGATACAGTAGATACAATATTATTCTTCTCTGAGTAAAAAATGTACTAAGATTTACATATGAAAATGAATTCTTTTAAAATCTATGTACTATTTGGATGCTTCATATATTGACTAGGAAGAACTAAATTTGTCTTGGTCTAGTATTTTGTTGGTAGGCTTTGTTCATATGGTTCAAGGTCTCCAGAGTTTCGATTTCGATTGGAAGATCTCTTTGAAGGAACCCTAGATCAAACGTTTTCATTACTTGCCAAAGGAGAGAGGGTGTAAAAGAAATGAGGGAAGTGTGGAGAAACAGAAGATGTTTTAAGAAGTGTAATGGTTATGAAGCAAGAGTTAAAAGAGGAGGTTTGGAGAGTGAGAATAATCCAAAATTTTCAATTATTTTAGTGAAAGGGTCTAATTTAGACATGTTTTAACATTAAAAGTTAGTTATCAAATTGCTAAATGTTTATATTTTTTTTATCCATATGAGCCATGAAGGCAGTACAAAGTAGGAGAGGGAGATTTATCGTTCATATCACTTCAATCTTAACCACTAGGTCAAAACATCATTGATTGCTAAATGCTTATATGGTGCACTTTATAGTGCTTTAAACGACGCTCCATGTTAGTTCGTAAAAAAGCTTGATGTTGTCATGTTACATTCATCTCCACATGAAAGTTTAATGCAAAATTCAAGTGCAACAGGCGCCGATAAAAGCACCGTTTTAGATACTCTTAGATGCATGTAATAATTAGTGATTAAAAAAAACATAATAACCATTCCTAATAAGCATGGATTTTTTTAAAAAATGGGACAACTATATTTTTATAAATTTTCGAAAAATTGAAATCGAGAATAATCTTTTCTTTATAAATGAAAATTAGAAATAGTGGTAAACGATTATAGAAACAATTTAATATAACCTTAAAATTGTTGAGACGGAAGTACCATTTCTTCCTTACAGAAAATCTTATTGAAAAAAAAAAAGTCATTGAGCCTTAATTAATTTGCTTTGTTTAGCCTTAATTATTTGGTCATCACAAATTATTTGATTCTTATTTGCAACAAGAAATGTCAATTCAACGTCCGCCCATGTTGCAATTTCGTACCATAATCCACAAATATTGACTTGTCTACTCCAATATGCAGATTGCAGCTTCCTGGTTTCGGTCCTTTACATATTTACATCATCTTCCTCTAAAAAGTTTTCAATTTTAAAGCTTTTTCTTTGACAATTATGATAACAAGAATTATCTGATGGAGGAATTATCATACACAATAATGGAGGAGAATCAAAATAATCTTATTGCAGAGAATTCAACCTCAGATGAGCATTTTAATGGCGCATCATCCCTTTCAAGCTTAACATTATTCCTGGATCGTGTTGGAGAAGTTATTCTCTCTCTTAATTCAATTGGGTTATCTTGGGAACCTGCAGATTCCCAAAATGATGTAAGCTTCTTTATTTTCTCTGTCTTTTTTTTATTTTTCTTCATATTGTTATTGGGTGAAAATTGTTGTTTTTTTAGGTTCATATGATGGAAATTTCAAGCATTTGGGTTTTGTTTATATTATCATTAGGTAGATTGATTTCTCCAGTTCTTCATATTAGCTTCATAGTTTTCTGGGTGTATTTAAATTTTCAATCTTTTTTGCCCTTTTATTGCCAATTAAGGTTGTATAATTGTTGGGTTTTAGAGCTATGGAGGATCAGATTGTTAAAAGGAAACTTCTCACTGTTGCTTTTGACTATCTTGGCTATTCAAAGGTGTATGTATTCCAGGAAGTTATAGAATTCCCCAGCCTGTAATTTACCTTTGCCTTATTGCTTTGAAGCTCCTGCCTAGGGTGGTGTAATGAGTAATGTGGATGGTTTGCGGCGGTTCCGACCTAATATCTTGGTTGCAGTAAGCTCGAAAACTTTAGCAATGCGGTTGTGATGCAGTGATAGGGCCGAGATTTAGTACCATGAGACAGTGAGAGTGAAGGGAGAAGTTGCTTCATCTAAGTAGTAGTCTTATATTCCTGAGAATGTTATTGGGATACACTTGACTTTACATATTATGGATATTTGTTTTGAATATATTCGGAGCATTATCTTCTGACTTACTTCACTTGTATTTCTATTTCAATTTTTATCGTGTGTTTTATGGTTTATTATTAGCAGGATAAGACATCATGCATTCGTCGTGAGAATCATGCTGAAAGTACTGCTTTGATAGAATTTTCTGATGTTTATGCTGCCGAGCTGGCTGATTGGGGATCAGTTCGTCAATTGACTAAATGCTGCTTCATGCATCAGGACTCTGAGGTTAGCTCCTTATTTTCCAATTGTTGCTTTACATGTTGATCGTAATGATTCATTTATCTGTCCATCTTTTTTGCAGATGTACCTTTTTGTGGTTCATGCTATGCAGAGATCAAAGACTAAGGAATCTCTCTGGAACTTGGTGGAGTACACTTTTGGTCACAGAGATCAGCTTGTGTGTCAAACATTAGTGAAAAAAATAAAGTTGTACCTCGCAAAGCAAATTGGAAGACCAAAGAGTCTGTTGGTATATCTTTAAATCTTTTGATCCTTAAGCTCAATTAGAAAAGGATGAAAAAACTTACATATGCTTCTGTAATCTTACAGGTTTTTGTTAATCCTAAGAGTGGTAAGGGAAATGGTCAAAATATTTGGAGAACTGTAGCTCCGATATTTTCTCGTGCTAAAGTGAGGGCTCAGGTATGTCTTGTGATATGCTTGTATACTGCCACATGTTCAATAATATATGGAAAGCTTTGAGATAATTGTTCATTCTCATAGGAAGACACTGATATATCATTATATCAACATAGTTTGTTATGGTTTGCTTTCTCATAATTATGGATATACATTGATATATTGTTATTTATGAAGCTAACATGTGAATATACATCACTACCGTTTTGTCCACAGCCTAGTTAAACCTTTTAGTATACTTCTTTGTTATGGTTTGTTTCCTTACATTTTTATCTTGACTTTCTTTCCAACCCCTTTCTTCTCCTTCGTGCTTTGTTCCTCATTTTCTCTCCATACCTACTCAACCTTCTCTTTTTTGTCAGTGCCTGCTCTGGGCATTTGTTTTATATAAGCATTTGTTCTATATACCGGGAACGTGGTACGTGGCCATTTGAGGTAGGGTGAAGGATGGGAGTAGGGGGTGCATATCTGTAGTATAGTTTTCTAATAATATTGATGTAACGATTATGCCTATATTTTTTGTGCATGTTTCAAGGCTGGATTAAGGTTTTAAGTACAACTATTAGTGGGTTGACCAATATGATTTAGAAATATTGCTTTGAAAAATGTCTTTGCTTCTTGCTCTATGATAGCCATACTGGAAATAGAAGCATTATTTATAATAAATCTTGATGATGTTGAGCTCCAACCCACCTTATAAGTTGATTCTTTTTTGACTTGGTAATTGGTCTGCCGCTAATATTTTACTTTGTTTGCCATCTGTTAGGTAACAGTTACAGAGAGGGCAGGACATGCTTTCGATCTAGTGTCATCTATGACAAACCGTCAACTAATTTCATATGATGGTATTGTGGCTGTTGTAAGTTTGTGATTTGTTCGTTGTCCTTCTTAGTCTTTTTAACTAATCTCAAGACATCCTTGAGTTTTTGTATCAAATCAAACTCTTGACCTGCTGGTTGTTAAAGATTATGAGGCCTTTTTTTCGTCTGAGTCTGATAAAGTGATAATTTCATGGAAGTGTGTACGTTGTATTTATATGTTCAGTTATAATAGAAGTCATTATCCTGTAAAAGATCCACACATCTGATAGTTTGTGAAAATCCTTGAGTTTACAAGCTTATATTTTGCACTATCTTAAACTTCACATAAATCCTTTGATTTAAATCAACCTTGGTTCTTTCCTTGAGGTTCTAAACAGTCACCTTGCTTATTTTTCTTTATGGTTAGGACGTTAGGTGCCTATTAAAATGAATTCAGAACCTGTTGACCACAGAATGTTCATGAAGAAGCTATTAACTTTCTAGTTTCTATCTGTGGACAATGTCTGAGTTCTTATAATTATCCCTTACTATGACCCAAATTAGTGTACTAGCTTCCTGTGTTTCTGACTTAGTGTAACTTCTTGCACGTCAATTTTATGTATGATCTGCCTGATAATAATTGGAATAGACCTTTATGTCAATGGGACTGTGTCCTTCCATGATTCTATCCTTCCCTTTACTGAGCTAATGTGACCCTGGTATGCCTTCATGTTTTGTGTTTATGAATCGTGAGGACTTTCTTCTTCCGTTTTGTTTTTCTTTCTCTGAGTTACTTTTGCCAAACATTATTTAGCTTACCTATATTCTTTTTCGCTTATCTCGAATGCAATATCTAGTCTACTGACTATACAATTCAGTAAAATTAGGCTGATGTGGTTTCTATTCTTGTACCCTGATATGTGCTCACTGGGCAGTCCTTTTTTTTGTTAATTGATTGTCACTAACTGGTTGCAGGGTGGTGATGGCTTATTCAATGAAATCCTTAATGGGCTTCTGACTTCGAGGTTCAAGACCAAATTTCCTCCAGTTCCTCCAGATTTTATGGCTTCTCCAGGGGACGACCCTAGTGCTTCAGTTCTTGATCCACGTGAAATCAATGCAGGTACTTATAACCCAAATGAAGACCAGTTCCCTCTGCTTCCAACTTCCAGACATTCTGAATCTCGGTCCCCAAGTTTCAGTATGTACCAAAATAGTTGTATCATTGTAATGATGTATACCAATTTTGGCTTTGTTCAACTTATTTAGGTGCTTCTTTGTGAATGGATGTGTCTGAAAATTGCAGGAACTCAAGATGGCGAATGCAGCACAGGTTGGTTTACATTAGGTTCACATCATGTTAGCTTTAAGCGCCTCACTTTTAGGGAATTTTTTAAAATTGTAAAATTTGCTCTATTGCTTTTAGTTCCTTGCAAAAGTTTAGATAGGTCAATTCTTTGATTAGTATCCTCATGTTAATTTCAGCTGTTGAAGATGATGTTGAATTTTCTTTTCCCCATGAATGGTTCAGATTCGGACTCATTCCTGCGGGTTCAACTGATGCTATTGTGATTTGGTAATTCTTTACGGAACTGCTTAAATAATCTCTTCTTTCATCTTTTTGCTTCTTTTTGCTTTTTTTTTTTCCCTCTCTGTTTTCTCCTTATTGGTATATATATGTGCACACACTAATTCCGCTCCATTTACTTGCAACAAGGGGGGGAGGCACAATAATTTAGGAGAGGAGAGAGAGAGAGAGAGAGAGATAGAGAGAGAGAGAGGTGACTGATGTGATGAGGAGAGAGACTGAGGAAGAATATCCAAATGGAACAGAGGATGTTGACTACTGATCCCAGTAAGTTGACCTATTATTAGTCAGATTTTGATAGTGCCAGTCCAGATTATTGGCCCCTCTAAATCAAAGGCTTCGGAGGTGAGTAGGTCACTTCACTTTCTGTGGACCTCTGCAACAGTGGTTGCATGTAATATGCACACATTGGTTAGCGAAAGGTGTATCTCCCTGTGTTTGATTTTTCTGAGGATGAAAGTTGTGTATTATAACGTATGCATGCTTTATTGATAGTAGTAATAACTTAACCAATCACCGATAGTCTTCCAATTTTTTTTTCTATTGTTGATCTTTTTGTACTATTAATTATTTTTTAGACTATAGGTCTTGGTATGTATGTGTATCATTCGGATGATATTTTACTTGGAACTGTTTGCAAGCTCGTCAGTCATTATTGCATTTTCATGTTCACTTTCTTGCTAAAAGTTATAGGATAATTTGTCAATAAATACCATACTTTGGGTACTTTTTTGAAATAAATACCTAGGTTGTCTGAAATGATATATAAATACCAAGGTAAATACGATTTTTCTTGACAGATGCTTAACAGATGCTTGCAAAAAACGTTAGTTTTGCTCCGTTAGTGGCACATGAAAATACGATTTTTCTCTTTCCTCACCTCCACCACCGTCCCTACCACATGCAACAACCATGCTTGCCACCGTTGCCGCAACCCACCCACCAAAAAATAGACCCACCCACAACCACAACCAACTATAAAACCATCACCACCTCCACCCAATCCAAAATCATCCCACCCCACCATCCTAATCAACTACGAAACCACCACCACCTCCACCCACCAAAAAATCGACCCACCCCACAGTAATAACCAACCATAAAACCATCACCACCACGTAATGGTGGTTAGGAGAGAGAGGGGGATCACAAGGGTAGTGAGTTTCTTGGGGTTTTGGTGGTGGTGGTGGTGGAGGAGGAGATTAATGAAAAGTAAGAAGGTAATTTCACATGCCACTAACAAAGCAAAACTAACGGTTTTTCGAAAATCTATTAAGTGGTATTGTGGTAGTGATTCCAAAAGAAATGACAAAAAGTTGGTATATATATGAAATTTCAGACAACCTAGGTATTTTTTTCAAAAAAGTGTCCAAAGTATGGTATCTGTTAACAGAATTTCCAAAGTTATAATATAATTGAAATTGTGTGCCCACTTTTGTGTGCAGTACAACAGGAGCAAGAGATCCCATAACATCAGCTTTGCACATTGTCCTTGGGAAAAGGATTTGTCTTGATATAGCTCAAGTTGTAAAGTGGAAAGCAACCATGAACTCAGACATTGAACCCTCTGTACACTACACAGCCTCTTTTGTTGGGTAACTTGCAATTGCTTATACATGTCCAGATTTCTTTTATATCCTGACTATCGTCCTGGTCTTTGTTTAAGATTTGCATGTCTTTTATTTTTCATTTATATGGAGAAGTTGAAGGGCTAGGTAGAGGCATCACCAATTCACCTGGACATTATTCAGCTCTACCTTATGTATTGCTGGCACTTGACTGAAGCTTTAGCCATGTATTATTATGTTTTGCTGTGTTTTGCTTCTCCTCTTTTACTGCTACTATCTTTTATATGCTGCATCCTTCAAGGATATGTTTTCTTCCAATGAAACATTTTGTCCGGGTCAGTGCTTCACATGTATTTGGATTAGTTTCTGAAGAGAAATTTACCAGCCGTTCATATATTATTAGTAAATCCTATGTTTAAGATCGTTCATACAATCTTCTTTTTTTTGTGCATTTTATATTACTAATATCTTTTTTTCCTGGTTCATGTGTTGCCACAATCTCCTATTTTGACCCTTCAGTTATAGTAAAAATTGCCCCCTGTTGAGCCAACAAATGCTGCTTAAATTTAAATAAATCTCTGTCTCTTGATCATTGACAGTTTCACCTTGCAAGCTTTGAATTTTTTTTTAGAAGTGAACTCACATATTGCTTAGAATAGTTTAATATTCATCAGTTGAGTCTAAGCAGCACTAGCATATTGTAAGGGCCATACTTTTAGGTTGTAAGTGATTTGACCTTAAGCTGTTAAGCATCAAAATCACGAGTTTCATTCACTCATCAAAAGAAAATGTAGAGAAAAGAAGAGTGTCATTTGAACGATTATTTGGTGGACTTCTCGTGCACTATTTAGTTAAACTGATTAATGGGCTAATAATGACGCTGTTGAAGATTAGCTGCTTGGTATTCCTTGTCAATGCTATTTGACGTTGTTAAGCACTGAAAGTACTACTTCATGACATTAACTTCAAATCATTGCAGCTATGGGTTCTATGGGGATGTCATCACTGAGAGCGAAAAGTATCGCTGGATGGGTCCAAAACGTTATGACTTTGCAGGAACAAAAGTCTTTCTCAGACACAGGTAGTTTTCTGAGTTATTTCATTGTACCACGCATGCATGCACGCCATATCACATGATTTGTGGAACTTATAATGGGGTCAAAAGACTCAAAACACTTTTTCAGAGTTAGTATAGGTCTCTTGCGTCAAGGTGCATGAGAATTAGGACTAATTAAGAGTGAAATCAAGTCATACATTAATCAGATTTGAGCAGGGATTCTGAGCAATGTCAAGCTCAATATGAAGCTGAAGTTGAGCTTGGCGTGGCTGTATAAATTTTAATTTTCTGTCAAGTATGGAATTCTTTTTCCTTTTATGGCAAGACATTTCTTCCCTTCTTTTCCCCATAAGAATTTCTCTTTTCATTTCAGTATGGGTCAGAATTTCAGGCATCTAGGAGTGATCATATTAAGAAAATGGGTGTAGCAGAGATGCCTTTATTAAGATCAATGTTTGGGAGTATATATATATGATAGAATTCAAATGAGGGTATCTGGAGGAAGGTCAAAGTTGCAGATGTTAAGGATAAGATAAGGGAGAACCGACTATGTTGGTTCTGGCATATGCAACGTTGACTGAAAGATTCACGTGTAAATAAGGTGGAGTGTTGGGATCATGGAGATTTGAGAAGTCGAAGGAGGCCAAAAAAGACTTGGATGAAGGGAGTTAAAAATGATATGACAAACATGGGTTTGCTGAAGCATATAGCTCTAGATAGAAGTGAATGAAGGAAGAGGATCTTCATGGGTGATCATACGAGATAAATTCTTGGTTCCTGCAGCCAATTCCATCTTTTGGGATTAACATTTTGATATTCTTGTTGTTGTTGTGTCTATAAGTGAATCTCTTCGTCTTATCTTGGTCAAAAGCATTGGCATAATGATGATTCTTTTTGTTTGTTAATGTCCCTTTTGTATATTTTGATCGATTATTAAAACTTTATTTAAAAAGGAAGGGAGAAGGTCATATAGGTTCATGAGCTTTTGAGCTGGATGTCATGCTCTTTGCACTTGGCTGATTTGATAAACAAGCTGGAGTCTAATCTCAAACTTTGCGCCAACCCAAGCTATTGACTGAGCTGAGTTAGAATGACTTGTGAGCAATTTGTCTTGCCACATAGATTTGATGTAGCCACAATACCCTTGTATACAAATTGGAAGTATTAAAACAGCATACTTAGTCTGCTTTCGAATCCACAACTGCGTTCTATAGCTTTTCACATCATACTTGTGTTCTTACTTCTTAATGATATTGCACAATTTTTTTTGATTGTTTCTAGGTCATATGAGGCTGAAATATCATACTTGGATATCAATTCCAAGAAATCAGATCCTGATTCCAACGATGATAATTTGAATGGGGGGAGAAAGTCATGCCAGGGCCTTAAGAGAAAAAGTGAGAAAATAATTTGCCGAGCTAATTGCGAAGTCTGCAACACGCCGTTCTCCGGGAAGATGAAATCAAAATGGTTGAGATCTAGAGGACGTTTCCTTAGTGTAGGCGCTGCTGTCATCTCTTGTCGAAATGAAAGAGCACCTGATGGTTTAGTGGCTGATGCACACCTTGCAGATGGTCTCTTGCATCTTATCTTAATAAGAAACTGCTCTCATGCATTATATTTGTGGTAAGTTTGGCTATTCTCAATTTGGCTTTGAAACAAAGTCAACATACATGCAGGTAGTATCATAATTAGGAAGTTTCTATCAAGAAATAAAAGTAGATGTGAATGAAAGTTCATTTCCTAATTTATCGACCGTTAGAGCAGAGTCCTTTTATAATTGTGTCAGTTGTCATTTTAATTTTGTGATACTCAAAACAATTATTTCAACTTCTAGATGAACCTGTTTTCACCAGGTAGGTGCTGCCATGCTGGATGTAGAAGTAGAAACACCCTCAACGTAGAAGACCCTCAATTAGAAGTGTAATTAGTGCTTGCTACTTCAGAATCAATTAGGAGATGACTGCTTAGAAAAACTTTTAATATAGTCCATAAAATTTGCAGTTCTGATAGCAGGAAATTATCCTTTACTCTCTTCGCGTGGGTTAAATCTGTAGAAATTACTCAAATTTTTTCATATGCACTTTTAGCTGTTACCATCGATTAAGTTTTAGATTATAACTTCTAAATTCATAGTAATCCAGAATCCTTCATGCTCAGCAGCTTTACCTGTTTATAACGATTGATGAGTATTAGCTTCTTTTCTAGGTAGTAGGGAACATGGGAAATCATGTGAGGATATATATGACTTGTTAAGTTTAACTGTGCAAAATGACTGGAGGGTGTTGTTTCAAAAAATGTGAATCTACACTTAAGGTGGTTCAATTCTATGTAATTTCTGTACATAAAGCCATAAAGGAGGTATTCTGATTAATCGCCTTAATAAGGGGATGATTATCTATTTATATTACAAATCCTGAATTAAAGTTCAATGTCGCTCATAAGTGACTCTTTTAACCATAGTAGAAGTCGCCAGAGATTTTGAATCATGTCTTATTGATCTCTATTGATCATCGCAGGCACCTGACCAATCTAGCTAAAAAGGGTGGAACTCCCCTTGATTTCAAGTTTGTGGAACATTACAAGGTAATTGCTCTTGGTTCTTGCCAATCTCGAATTCAACTCTTACTTATAAAGTGCATTTATGCATGCTTTACAATTTACAGACCCCTGCATTCGCATTTACATCTTTGGGCAAAGAGGGTGTTTGGAACTTGGACGGTGAGATCCTACGAGCACATAAATTGTCGGCTCAAGTTTTCCGAGGCCTTATCAGCTTATTCGCGAATGGGCCTGAAGTGTGATAGATAACTCTTACACTGTATAGTTGTAATCATAAATTGACAAGATTTTGTAATGCATCTGGCCTAAATATTGAACTCATTTTTTATGTTGAGATGTATCTGTATGTTCAGTTTCTGAATAGGCAGGGTGCTTTCAGATTGAAGCACCAGAAAGTCCAAAGTTGATAGCACACTATTTCAATTTTCCATTTTTTCAGCGAAGGTTTACATTAACATCAGTACATCACCCATCGTACGTTATCTGAATTAATTGGGATAATTTGAACTCAACTTTTTTACATCTTTTCGTGAAACAAAGCTTCTTTACAGGTACAAAAACAGCCTAATCATTTCAGTCCCTTTGGACCCAAGCACCGCCCACCTCTTAAACTCAAAATTTTGCCCAAAGAACTTAATCCAAGATGATACGAATCAATCCCTTTTTCTTACGACAAAGATCTTCCCTCTCAAAGGAAGCTCATATCTTTTTCTTTTCCATTTCCATTTCCATTTCCATTTAAGAGTTCTTATGTATTTCTATGCTCCCTTAAAACTCCGACAAATGGATAAATGCTATATACTAATCCTTTATGAGCATAGCAACTTAGGGTGTCTTTATCGTGGTCTGAAGCCAGAGTCTGAAGCAGAGACTTGGCAAAGTCTCACATGGTCTGACGCGATAATCTTCAACAAAATTGAAGTGAGTCTTGCGTAGAGTTTTGGTTTCTAAAACTCTGACAAAGACTCACTTTAGCACTATTACCATGTCCCACCAACACAATTGCAACGAATACTTTGTTCCAATTGCACAAATTCAACAACCAAATTTTAACAGTTATAAATTTTAGTAATAAAAAATGTCATGATTTGTCTAATTTATTGTATATTAATTTGTAATAATGCCTATAAATAACTCTTTGGGTACAACTTTTTTTTTACATTCTCTATATTCTCTCATATCAATTTCCCTTTTATCTCTATTCTCTCAAAAAAAAAAATCCATCTATTATATTTTTAATGGATCCAAATCAGAATTTTGATTTCAACTCCCTTATGAGTATGTTTCAAAATAATCCTCAATTTCAGACATTTTTAGCTCAACAAAATCAATACCAAAATTCCCAAAATTCCCAAAATACAAATTTTTCTAACCCGAATCCCACTAGTATGGGTAATGCACAAGTGCAAAATTTTACCCAATTTCTCCAAACTCCAAATAACCAATATACTCTACTAGTCAAAAACTCAAAATATTGACCAACCTCCTTTTACCCCCATTAGTATTGGGTCCAATTCCGACAACGCATTTGTAGATAATGCGGGTATTGAAGAGGCGGAGAATATTGTGTTACTACAACTACTCGTACTGCTGCTCGTACTACATCACGTCGCAAAGTAAGTCAGCCTAAAGAGAAAAAAGAGTTAACTTGGACGATAGAAGATGAAACACTTCTTGGTATTGCATGGATTAATACTACCAAAGATGAAGTGAATGGCAATGCACAAACAGCCGATGCATATTGGGGGAAAATTTGTGCATTCTTCAATGAAAATAGGCAAACAAATCAAGCTGAACGAGAGGTAAATCCTTGCAAACAACATTGGTGGGCAATTTAATAATGCACTTGGAAAGTTTGCAGGGTGTTATGCCAAGTATGAAAAGAGGAGTGGGTTTAATGAAGCTCTGAAGCTCTCGGAGGCTCGTGCACTTTACCAAAGTCTCTACAATTCCAAGTTTCAATACGATCATGTGTGGAGTATTGTGTGTGAAACTAATAAGTTCAAAGCTGAACTAAAGACCAAACGTAAGAAAGACAACGATAGTGATTCGTCAAAAAGGAACAAGATTTCTGAATATGTTGAGGGTTTTGATGAAGTTGATGAGCCCCGACCAACAGGTCAACAAGCTGCAAAGAAACAACTAGCTGCCCAGAGAAAGGGAAAAAGCACCCAAAGTGATCATAGTGAAGCCATATCAGTTGCAAAAGATATTCAAGAGTCACGTGTACAATCAATGAGTCGTATGACAGATTTGAAGGAGCAGGAGCTTGAAAACCAACTACTTTGTGCCGATGTCACCAAGATGGCTCCTTTGCAAAGAAAGATTCATGAGAAGAAGTTGCAAGCACTTGCAGAAAAATATGGATGGACTTTTGATGATTAGGTTGCTTACAACTTGCAAAATTTGATTATGTTTATTAATGTTTAATTATGTTGTTTTAATATATTATAGCTATGTTTCAGTTAAGCATGTTTTTATTTCATGAACTTATGTTACTTCTTAATATTAATAATAATTAATTATTTCCTTTATTAACGTTAAGTATGATAATTATTAGTAATATTAATTAATAAAAACAATCATAATAATAATGGTGAATTGATTCCAATTTCAATGAGTTGTCACCTCCAAGTCTATATCAGTACATGACTTGTTACCACACATCCATCTTTTCAGTAACTTTGTCAGATATAATTGCACTATTTTTTGAATTATTGTACCAAAGATCAGTGCATTATTGTTGTAGTACTCATTATAGTGATTGAATTATTTGAATGTTGTGCATTGAATTATTAACTTCCACAACTTCTATATATTTACCCATTTCTCTGAACTCAAATTCTCATAGCAAACTATCCACAAATCCTCTCAAAAATTTAAAACCTCAAGTCATAGTGATATGTCATACTTTAACCCTCCCAACACATTCGATGAATTGTACAATCAAACGTATTATGATTCATACATGGGGGGTGACACTTCCACAGATTTAGTAGATGATATTCTAAATCATGTCATTGAAGATACATCACCTTCAAACATTAGTAAAATAAGAAAGAAAAGAAAATACACAGAAAGAAATCGTGAGGAAGGACATGAGCGCATATGGAATGATTACTTCTCAAGTGACCCGGTATATGATGCACAACAATTTCCCCGAAGGTTTCGAATGAGAAAAGAGTTATTCCTTCGCATCGTCAATGCCCTCGAAAATCATTCTACGTAGTTCCAACAAGGATTTGATGCTCTTGGTAGGAATTCTCTCACCACTTCAAAAATGTGTTTCTGCCATTCGATTATTGGCTTATGGAGTGGCTGGTGATGTTGTAGATGAGTACGTGCGAATAGCTGGAAATACATCACTACAATGCTTGAAGAATTTTTGTAAGTGTGTGATTGAGGTTTTTGAACCTCATTACTTAAGAAGGCCAACAGTTGATGACACCCGACGTCTTCTTCAAATTGGGGAATCCCGCAGATTTCCTGGTATGCTTAGTAGTATCGATTGTATGCATTGGCAATGGGATAAATGTCCCATGGCATGGCAAGGTCAATATACTGGGGGTCATCAAGGTGTACCAACAATGATATTAGAAGTTGTTGCTTCTTATGATTTATGGATTTGGCATGCATATTTTGGTGTTGCAAGATCTAACAATGACATTAATGTCTTGGATCGATCCCCGGTAATTGATGAGTTGCTTGAAGGTCAAGGTCCCGAAATCCAGTACACGATAAATGGAAGCACATATAATATTGGATACTATCTTGCGGATGGTATCTATCCTGAATGGCATGTATTCGTCAAAACCATTCCTCGAGCAAACATGCTATCCGAGAAAAGAAAAAACATCAAGAAGGTGCAAGGAAGGATATAGAACGAGCTTTCGGGGTGCTCCAAAAGAGATTCGCGATTGTTTACAACCCGGTACGTTTATGGAAAAAAAAGTGAAGTTGGTGATATCATGAAAGCATGCATCATATTACATAATATGATTATTGAGAATGAAAGAGATGATACTCAAATGACGACTAGCGTTAATTATACAGTAGCAAGGAATCAAAGCGAAAGTCCACAACTTCATACCGGGCGACTTAGAAATTATTATGTAAACCGAAGCAGGTACTTTGAAAATCATACGCGAATTTGCAACCGAGCACAATGCCACTAACTACAGCATGATTTGGTGGAACACATATGGTCGCGTTATGGAGGAGACGCTAATTAAATTTCATGTGTAATTTTCTATTTCGTGTGTAATTTTCTATTTCGTGTGTACTTTTCTATTTCGTGTGTACTTTTCTATTTCGTGTAATCTTAAATAAATAATTAGATAAATTGTAATTTTAATGCTATAATAATTAGTAAATAATTAAACTATATATTCTCATAACATATTAAGTTAATAATGTTATAGAAAAAAACATGAAAATGATTAAATATAAAATAATATGTTAAACTTTTGATAAAGAGTCTGGAGAAAGTCTGAGGGATAAAGTGTAAAACTGGAATGAGCCTGGAGTGAGTCTGAAGAATAAAAAGTAGTGGAAAGCTAATGTGACACAGTCTGAAATTTGGGTTTGAATCTGAGGGATAAACACACCCTTAATCCCTTTGATGTTTATGTCATGTAGATGTAATTACATATTATCCATGGATAAATGTAATTCTTTTCATCTGCAATCTAGGCCAGCCTATCCCAATTCTATTTGGCATAAGATTTTTCCTTGAGAGTAACAAGAGAAAAGAATAAAGCTTTTCTTTACTTAACTAGTGCCGTGCAAAGATTAGGGTCGGACAGAAATCTGAACCGGATCGCGCCGAAAATTCCGTTTCAGTTCTCGGTTCAGAGAAATCTTGATTTCGAGTTTCTTGTCCGGCCCGGTCCAAACCTGGAAAATTCCCGTCCGAACCGGTGGACCAGAATTTCTATTTTTTAGTAAAAAGAAAAGTTTATATATTAAAAATTTTAAGAGGTAGAAAGTTACAAAGTTAAAAACCTACTATTTACACCTTTAGGAATATAGTTCTTAAATTTATTAAATTTTAATTTATCTAATTTATAAATATATTTAAATCAAATAAAATAGATTTTTTTTTTTTACAAAAATATAGATTCTGGTCCAATTGGTCCAAAATCGGAATGGCAAAATTTAGGTCCAGACTGGACTGGACCTGAATATTACCGATCCGGTCCAGATCCAAAAAATTTCCAAATTCCGGTCCACCGGTCCATTTGGTTCTAGTCCGTTCTGAACTTGGGCCGATGAACACCCTTGTCTATCTCTATTATACTCCCTCCGTCCTCTATTAGTTTACCCGTATTCTTTTTAAGTGTGTCCCTTATTAGTTTACCGCTTTCTTTTTTTTGCTATTTTTGAAATGGGACCACAAACTTTTCATCACACATACATTCAACTTTAATATAAAATAATAGTTTCTCTTTCTTTCTATGACCCACAACATTATTTCTCCTAAAACTCTGTGCAAAAGAAAAGGGGTAAACTAATAGAGGATGGAGGGAGTATAAGCCAAGGGGGAGCAACATTGTCCCCTTTGAAATTTACTTAATTGTCCCTCCACAACATGAACATTAGATACCAAATTTCCACACACAACTTCTAACAGTTAAAACAAAACCAATTCAATGCATAAACTTGCCAAAAAAAATTAAATATCTATTAAACCCAATCAAGTGATCAACTCATATAAAAGGTCACTCACATAAACTTGCCAATAAAAAAGATTCAGTCAAAAAGATTTATAATCAATAACTTACCAGACATTAATATCGCAAACAATAACAAAAAAAATAAATGACATTCTCATTACACAGATAACTAAATTCAAACTCAAAATAAATTTTTCCTTACACACAATTACATACACAATCTCCAAACAAAAAAATCAGTTCTCTTAATAAATTTGAGCTTCACGTCATTCTCAAATTTGCGGAGACTTTATTGTTAATCAGGTACACAATTCATTATTAAAAATAAAAATACGTGTAATGTTCTATTTTCAGTAAATCTTAAGAATTAATATATCTAAATTCATTTACAAAAATTAATATTAAAAATCACCCAGGAATAATCATAACTATAGTACGGATGGAGTATATAATAACAAGTTTTGAAATTAACGCACACATCGCATGCATATAAGACTAAAAAGTAAGACTTACCTTATGCAGTAAAAGTAAGAGTGTAACAATTAAAAAGAAACGGTCTAAAAAGGAAACCGTAACAATTAAAAAGAAACGGGGGTAGTATAAGCTAAGGGGGGAGCTATCCTGTCCCATTTGAAAAGACTTTTTAACCCTTCATTCAATAAAAAATATTACCTATTAAGATTGCGAAATTTTCCTCAATCATAACCCTTCCTAATTTAAAATATGTATATTGAAGGAAGTTCAAAGTAGGTAAAATAAACTTTCATAAAAATATGTGTAGTGAAATAAATAGTTTATGATTGAAGAACAAATTAACATAACTAAAGCAATTTTCAAATCAATTACAAGACTAAAGACATAAATTTTTAATTTTACCTAAACTTTAAAATACAATAACAATACCAACACCCATTAACAAGTTAAATAAATACCAAGAAAACAACTTCTTCATCAAGTAATTTTTATATTTTGTATTTACACCACATGATATTTAATTAGAACTAATGATGATTGTAAATTACATTCTTCAAAATTACATTAAGATGAAATTTAATTATAATCACCAAAATAATTCACGCACACATTACGTGCAAAGAAGGCTAGTACAAATATATTAAAAGACGTGCTTGACAATGTATACACGCCACGTGGCACCTTTGTTACTCTACTAGAATTGTCCAATGTGTACATAAGTCATGTTAATTAACAAAAGTAAAATTAGTTTGTAGCAAGATTTGAACCTGTGACCTCTTGCTATTGTGCCATGTGGCACTCTCCCTAGGGAGTTTTAGTTTATGTAATCCATGTACAATAAAAAATTTAGAAATTGCATAGTATAGGGTTTGATTCCGAGACCTCAAGTACATATACTAAAGTCTTAACCAGTAGACTAAGTTATATTTAGTGTTATTATCATAAAGTATTATATTAATCAATGAAATTTTTTCTTACCCAGAACATAGCTCAGACTTAATAACTAGTTAATCTTAACAAGTTGTTTCGAAAAGTATTGTTGCCGCTCTACCAAAGTTATTGTATATTTGCATTCATGTTATGTTGTGTAGTCTTTTTGAAACAAATGGAGTAGTATATTTGTTAATATCCTTAATTTTAAGAGGTTAACACTATGAGTATATTAGTTTTAACATTTTCGGGTTCTGAAAACGGAATCAATCACAAATTAATTTCCTTTCTTCTTATTTGGTTCAACTCCTTCTCACAATTCATTACAACTACCTGGTATTATTATTGACATCCCTAATTTGTTATATTTCCTTCTCCCTCAAGTAACAAAATCCATCTATTGGTGATAATGGTCATGTTTAATTTGGTAAATGGCTTTTTCATTAACTTTTGGCTTTTGTTTTTTTTTAATTTGGTCAAACAGCCAAAAAAAGTGTGTGGTTATTGGCTTTTTGGTTGGCTGAAAAGGTGGCTTTTAAGCCAAAATAAAAAAAGCTGCATGAAGTAGCTTTTTGGATTGGCTTTAGGCTTGTTGGCCTAAAAATTCTCTATTAAACAACCAACAACCACAACTAATTTTACCAAACACTTTTGCAAACAACTGACTTGAACAACCAACTCAAAAGCCAATACATACAGCCAATGCTTTCAGCCAGTCAAACAAGCAAACTAAAACAGCCAAAAGCCAATAACCAACAACCAACAACCAATTGCCAAACAACGCCAATGATTACACTTTCTTTCTTTTTAAAGACTTTAACCAAACACGATAAAGGTAACACGTTTTGTTCCGATTTCACTTCTCTATTTGATTCCATTCTATGACTTTGACCAAACATGCTCTATATGTGATTACTACTTTCAAATGGAAGAGCAAGTGATATCTCCATCTTTCTTCAAAAATTTTAAAATATTTAGACAACTTTATACCTTTTTTAAATAAGTAGGTAAGTAAAAGTATTTTACAAGAAGAGGCAAAATAAGGAAATCCTCTTATAAGTGTTGTGACTCAATTCCAATTCTCAAAAGGTAATATCAATAGTAGTAGGCCATACCAAGTAGTACTTGGTCTAGTGATTTGGTTTGTATCTCACAATCTCACTAGAGGCACTTTGGAGGTGGATATTTCCCTTTACCATTTCCCCTACTCCCAAGAGACCTTGCCTGCAAACCCGAGTCGAATTAACCTGTGTGAGGTACCTATTCAATTAGGACACTTAGTAGGCCATATGACCTACTGCTCTTAAATCAATTTTACTTAGGGGGGAGGTATAGCAATTGAGTTTGTAGCTTGTATCCGTACCATGTCCAAAATAACTTTATCTATAGTCTAGCTTAATTATACTGTTCTTTTCGTTATGTTGGCATGTATTAACTGAAGGGTGCTTAATCATTGAATACACATTTCTTAATCAAGAAAATATTAGTTAAAACTCAAGTGGAGACCTTTTATTATATTAAAATAAAAATTGGAAAGTGAAGAAGTAGACAGGATAAAAGCATATTCCAGTACTTATCAATGACACTTTTTTTTTTGGTTGCATGTTGACATAATCTTGTGACAAAACGTACTTTCTCCTAATAAATACCAAAATACTTACTCATATTGCCACTAAACGTGCTAGCACTATTTTTGTCAACTACATCGCTATCCTTGATTAGCTATACATATAGTTTAGTGAAAAATACTTACTCAGATTACCATTTATATTTGACATTAACATAGAATTCATATTGTTATCAGTATTATTATTGTTAGTATTATTGTTAGTTATTATTATTATTGTTAAAACTATTATTATTATTATTATTATTATTATTATTATTATTATTATTATTATTATTATTATTATTATTATTATTATTATTATTATTATTATTATTGTAAATATGATAGTTTCTCGTAAAAAAGAGGGTAAGTAAGATAGTTATGGACAAAAAAATCCTTATTATTATTATTATTATTATTATTATTATTATTATTATTATTATTATTATTATTATTATTATAATAATAATAATAACAACAACAACAACAACAATAATAATAATAATAATTATTATTATTACTATATTTCTGGGGTTTGTGATGTTAGAAAGTTACACCATTTATAGCGTGTTTTTTATTATTATCTAACTATTTAATTAACCCTCGGTTTTTATTTATCCTCTTGCTTTTCCTATCAAAATATTTTTAAATTTTTTCCTATATATAATATTACCTTAACAAAAAAAGTAAGAGAGAATTACCAAAAATAATAGGAAAATCAATGCACTAAAAAGTTTTATTTAAAGAACTCACTATTATATTATGGTTTTAGATGTCTCGGAAGGTTGAAAATTAATATGAACATTTTTGTTGTTTGAAAAAAGAAATTGATGCATAAAGCATAACCTTAAAGTCAGAAGCAAAAATAAATAATATTAACAATAAATAGAATAGAAAGAGCATTATACGTTTTTATTACGATATATGATGTTAATTATGATATTAGACCTATTTAATTATCGGTAATTTTTTTTTGAGGGATTTAATTATCGGTATGTATTTACTTGATTACCTGAAAGTTCTTCACTGAAGAATAGTGAAGATTAAATGTTGTTTTTCTTTCAGTTTAGTGAAATGGCACTAGTATTGAACGTGCCAATATGTTTTTCCATGTAATGCTGAAACTTAAAGAGTGCTAACCCTTCTTAATCACTAACAGAAGGTATCTTTGACAGTTCAACAGAGAAATTGTCAGAGAATTATAGCTGAAAATATGGAGGAAAAAAGGGAAAGAAATAGTATCAAAGAAAAGTCAGATGTTTTTTCTTTTTCCTATTAACAACAATGAAATGGTCATCCACTAATTATCAAAAAAAAAAAAAAAATGGTCATCCACTCGTATTAATTTATTTACCCTTCAAAAATATAAACTCCTATTAATTAATCTTTGAATATTAGAATTCTATCAAAATATTATATTGTTTCTAATTATTTTTCACCGTTATTATAGATATTTTCTCTAATCCAATCGTGTGGAGATTCATTCTCATTTTTAATGTGAAGAACATTCTCATGTGATCTTACCCCTTATCCTTATTCATAAGAGTTATAGCGCGTAAAATTCATTCTCATTTTTCATGTAAGTATGCATTATCATATGAACTCACTTATCTCTCTATATATATATATATATACATATTTTTTTTTTTTTTTATTTTTGACAAAGTTATAATATATATTGAAAATATAAAGAGTTTTATTGAAGGAGCAGCTAACACATGGTAAAGAAAAAAGAGAATAAGCTGTGAGCAAGTTTACATTTGATCAGGTCTTGGTCAAAATGCATTTCTCATGTCATGCATGTAAACAAACAATAAGGACAAACAAATTTAATTACGTGTAAAATTATAAGTTATGCATTATTATTAGTTACATTGTGCATAACAAAAGAATATAGGGGAAGTACGTAATATTCTCTCCATTTACTAATGATCTTCAATTCCTATTTATTGTAGCAACGTAAACCAAGGTAAAGAAGAGAGAGTGTGAAAGTTAGTTTTTTTTTTTTACAGTCGGTTCTTTTCATTTTATTTATACTTATTTTCAGAAATATAAGAAAAGTTCAGAAAAAATAAGAAAAATAACTAAAGTTCTGAAAAGTTAACAAAAATAAGGTAAATATAACAAACCCTTAACGTGGTTGTAAAATAGTATAGAATTATGTAGGTGCAAAAAAAGAAATGTAGATGCAACAAATGGAGTAATTAAAATAGTGTCGAAAGGGAACAAATCTTTAGCAAATAAAGAATACTATAAAAGTAGAGATGACCAACAGTGCGGGCCAATCCAACCCATCTAGCCCAGCCCACCTCGTGGGTCGTGGGGGCCTGGCTCGCAAAAATTCCGGTCCAGCCCAACTCGAACCGTGAAATTGGTGGGTGTGTCGTGGGCTAGATTTCTTGAGCGTATTCCACCAAAGCTCGCTACTAAAACCGCCCAGCTTGGACCACGAAACCGGTCCAGCCCGACCCATGAACCGAACCAGCCCACTCCAAGTAAATACTGAACCAAATTTTGTATATTTTAATCAAATTGTATATATTTTAATCAAATTGCATATACTTCCTCCGTTTTTTTTAGATGTTATACTTTTCAAATTACGGACTCCTAGGTAATTTTTGGAGAGGAGAGAGATAGAGAGAAAGAAAACAAAAAGGTCCCATGTGAGCATGTGATAGGAGAGAGATAGAGAGAAGTTATTACACCCAAAATAAAAGTATAACATCTAATTCAAAATTTCTTAAAATAGAAAGTGTAACATCTAAAAAAAACGGAGGAAGTATTATAATTCAATCAAATTTTAAAATAATGAAATTATTCATTAATATTAATAATTGTATATATTTTAATTCATTTTAAATATTTCATGTAACAATAATAATGAATAATTTCAATGATTAAATAATTTTGAAAAAAAATTCTCACACCGGTCCGCCAGCCCACTAGACCCACGAACCGCTAGAACCACTTCCTAAACCGTGAAAAACCGGTAACAGTGTGGGCCAAGATTTTTTGGCCCGCGGACCAGCCCACCCAACCCATGAATTTTACGGTCCAGTCCTGGACCGTGAAATCTCAGCCCAGTCCGCTACGGCCCACGGTCCGGCTCGTCCAGCCCCCACCAGTGGCCATCACTATATAAAAGTAAGAAAATATTTTGAAACAAACTTACACAGACAATAGCAACATCTTTAAACTAATGAGAAAGTACCATTACAAAACAACACGTCATTAGAAACCTTATTTTTTCTGCCCCAACTTCGAAACCCTAGCCCCCTTCATAGTAAACCACCACCGCAGGCTCGCTGGTGGTCACAGGGTTGCCAATGAGCCTGCTTCTTATTCTCTTCTTCTTCGCCGGTGACCCCTGGCCTTCCCCTTCCCCTCCCCCGTTTCCCTCCCCTCTATTGTCGTGTCCCCTTCCCGCACCGTGTTCCCTCATTCAAGTTCGTTTCCCCTCCTCATTTTCGTCGTTTTCTCCCCTCCCCTGTGGTTGCTTGGGCTTCTCTGGCCTCCCCTCCCACGTCGTCGCGTCGATTTTCCCCCCTCCCTAGTGTTTGTCGCTGTCCGGTTCCCTTTCCCGCAGGTATATTGGTCTTCCTTTCCTCTTCCCTCCTTTGTTTTTGTATCGAAATCCCCTTTCTCCTCCCCCTGTTTGTGTTAGGCTCCCCTTTCCCCTCCCCCTTGGTTATGTCGGCTCCCTTTTCTTCTTCCCTGTAGGTGTCGGGCTCCCTTTCCCCCTCATCCTTAGTTATGTCGGACTCCCCTTTCCCCTTCCCTGTAGGTGTCGGGCTCTCCTTTCCCCTCCCCATGGTCTTCGGGCTTGACCTCCCCTTCCCCCCTATTTGTTGGAATTTCCCCTTAGTTATGTTCGATGTCATTATGTTGGTTTTTAATTAATATGCTTGTTAGATCTCTAAATAGTTGGAGTTAGTTGTTTTTTTTCGAATTGCTACAACTGGTATTTGTGGTTGGTTGTGGCTATCGTCACATGTTTGTCAGTTGGGTAAATGATGGTAGTGCATGGTTGTAATAATAGAATATGTAGTGTTTTTTGGAATCTGTGATGCGAGAAAAGGTGACTCAAGAGGATTGTGAGCGTGGACGAGGCGATGAAAGTTTTTCATGGTTGGGACGTATGTATTCCAGTTTCGTAAACCAGAGGTGTGTTCGAGAGCTCATATTGTTTAGCTCTCTTTCTCGCTTGGCATTAACCTTCATGATCCTTGCCTTGACAAATTCAAATCTGCAGGCGGCACCCCAGTTGCATCTCGTGGTTTTCAGCACGCCCTCTCAACTGCGTTTCTCCTACCTAATGGAGAAACTTGAAACACTCTCTTTCTTCGTCATCTAAAAGGCAACTACCTACCCTATCTAAGTCCAGTGCCGAGATTGAATATCACGGAGTTGCCAATGTAGTCTTTGATTCTTGTTGGATCCGTAACTTATTACTCGAAGTACATTTTCCAGTCAATAAAGCAACCCTTGTTTATTGTGATAATGTAAGTGCGATATATCTATCTGGTAACCCAGTCCAACATCAGCGCACTAAAAATATTGAGATGGACATCCATTTCATTCGTGAAAAGGTCAAACGTGGCGAAGTTCGCGTCCTTCATGTCCCATCCCGTTATCAGATTGATTGCAGATATTTTCACTATAGGACGACTTCCGCGCGTAATGTTTGATGATTTTCGAGACAGTCTTAGCGTCCGCCAACCTCCCGCTTCGACTGCGGAGGTGTAATAGAATATATGTAATTATTCTTGTGATATTGTAAATCATCTATTTATATGATGTATATCTCCTACATTAGTTAGCCATATATTACATGATACTCCTAGATTATAGCCATGATAGTAGATTATATTCATGTATATAATGTATCTTTATCAAGCAATACAAGGGAATTATTTTCTAATAAGAGAGAGGGGGTAATGAGTCACTAAAGAAAGTGACTCTTCTAAAGATCATGAGCTCAGAATCCCAAGCGATAGCAGATTGTTGGGATGGCTCATGCGCGACATGCAACGCTCGCCATTGGTTGTTCATTGTCTGGATCGTGAACGACATTCGCTTCTTCTACCATTTCCATCAGCCATCAGGTTTTTGACTCCACCATCACAAGTATCGACCAACGACGCCCTCCTCCACAAGCGTCCCTTTATCGGTTTTGCTTATTTTTGTTTTAGATGGAATGTAAGAGCTCATAAAACCCCTTTAATTTTCTTCGTTTGAATTAGATTTAATTGTATTAACATTAGGCTATACTTCCTTTTTTAATTAATGCATAATTTCTCATTGTCAAAAAAAAAAAAAGACAGAATACCATACCACTGTACATTACAGCTTATCAAATATGCCCATTAATAATATTGACTCTCAGCATATATTTATATGAAATACTAAATTTTATGATAAGAGTACATTGATACGGCGTCTGCTTGATTTTACGGGTCATTGTGGCAAGAAGAAAAGCGCACTAAATTTGTGTTGATTGAGCCAATCTTTCAGGAATTAAGTTCATAATTATTATATCAATTCCAATCACATAACCTAGTTTGCAAGTACAATTAAAAAGAGTGATAAAATATATAATAGAAGTAGTTCTTACCCGTCAAAGGAAATGAGTTCACACATAACTGATAACTACATAGCTAGGTATATTCTAGTATTTTATTATCATGCAAGCAGTTACCTTGTTGCATAAGATATTATAATAATAAATTGGTTTGGAGTAAACAAAAGAAAAATATATTGACCATGCATTTAATGTAATTTACTTCCCTAAAACAGTACTAAGGATGTTATTAGTTTTATACAATAAGGTGATGGCGTGAAACAAAGTGCAGGCGCTAAGTGCTTAAAGCTAAGGTTATCCGCTAAGCCTAATCGCAATCAACGGATCTTACTTAGGTATTATTCGATTTATCTACCAATATCATGTCCAAGTGGTTAAACCCAAAAAAAAAACTTGCTTGATGTAATTTGGTGATGGTTGCAAGGTCTAATTTCCTGAACGCTCAATACTTGGGGTCGGGGTAGAGATTCTCTTTACCTTTTCTCCATACTCTCAAGTATTCGGCCTACATATACACTAGACCAAAAACACTGTGCTGTTTGAGATCTAGATAGAGTCATTCTCTTTACAATTATAAAAATAGTAGTTGAGAAAGAAAGAAAAAGAACCTATCAATGAATTAATTTATTTTTATAATGGACGAAAATATGTTTTTGTTCAGATTATTTTTGAAGCTTAAGGTGGTTGAAATAATAATGTAACCATCTAAGTAGAGCCATATAGATTAAGTTAGGTCCAATTCAACCAAGTCAAAACAATGATATGTAGGGACATGAGAGTTTGTGCTTTTAAATGATTCAAATTCGCCTAATAAAATTGATTTGAACTATTGACATTTTAATTTTCCCTTTTTATGAAAGTTTACAAATTATCAAATACACATACAAGCAAAATCGTCTTGTAATGACTTTGTTTTCCGTCAAAGTATCTAAAATGATTTAAGACTAATGTGTTATAATAAATAACTCAATTATCAACTTATTTAAGAAATTACTTCAGATTTATTTAGTTGTATTTCTTATGCGTTACTTTATTTCGATTTCTTAATATAATTTCATTATCACTATCATTGACTAAAAACAATTTACTAAAGAGTTCCAAACTTCTATCCAACTCCATGAATCAACAACATTGAGAGCTTATCTACCCATGCAAAGTGGAAGCGAACTCCGACAATTTTAGGTGTTATGTATCTTTGCAAGCAAACTCCGACAATTTTAGATGTTATGTATAAATGTACTTATGTATAATATATCGATTCTTGACTTTCTAATATTATTTCTTTTATAAAAGTGTGGTCCTTGACCTTTTGAGCAACAAATAACAATATTTACAAAACCATTAACATTTGGCACTTCAAAATTTTCTTTCTTCAAAGAATATATAACTAGTTCATTGTATAAGTAGTTCTAAGTTGTCCTGAAAAGATGGCATGGAAACTAGTCACTACAAAAAAACAATAAAATAATGAGTTAGAGCAGTTATTACTCGTTAAAATATTGGCGCCAAATTCTAATAAATTATATGAAATGAAATAGTCAACTGTCCCCTGTTTTCATTAGCATTGAACCATTAATTAATTACAGAAAATTCATGGCGTTTTTAGAAACGACGTGCTTAGATTTTTTCAGATTAAACGTCATCTACTTCGTAATTATTCTTCTCTTACATAATCACACATTCTTCTGCATTTCAGAATCTTCGTTTTTTATTCTTTCTTTTTGTTTTTTTTTGGGAGTTGAAGACTGTTTCTTTCAAAAACAGAGGAAACACAGAGAGAGAAAGAGAAAGATTGATCTTTCTATTATCCTTCTTTTTTTTCTTGTGCTTATTCTTTTTTTTTTCCCTTGTTCTTATTCTTTTTGATACTAAAATTTGATACTTGAGAGAACCCATCTCTGAATTTTGATAATTAGGTTGGTAATTTTCTTTATAATCTACATTTTATGGGTTTAAGTTGGAAATTAATTTGTGGGTATCTGAAATTTAAGATGGGTTTTGTTTGTTTTTGATCATATTAAAAACTCATTTGCATTTATTTAAGTTCATCGGAAGGAATTCTACAGTTGCTGATTTTTTGGAAATTGGTTGAAAATTTACTTTGTTTTTAATCAATGTGGTTTTGTTTAACAGTTGGAAATTTGAAGGTTTTTTGCAAGTTTAACGACAATTGATAGAATTATGATGAAAATTTGGTTGTAATCCATCCTTTTGTTAGCTTTAGTGCCACTGTTATATAGTTTGCACATTACCTGTTTGTTGAATTGCTAATGTGAGACAATGTTGGAGTTTGGGTTATGAAGCCGAAATTACTCGTGTAATCTATCACATATTGCTTTAAAGTAATGTTAGGCATAATGTATGAACCCAAATACTTTAATTTATACATGGATTCAGCTGACACAGTTTACTTGCTTGCAGGATATTTGAAAGTAATTTTGGTTTTAATGGAGCAGAAAGATGTAGGAAACGGAAAAGGATCGTCTGATCCACGAGTAATTGCGATAGCCTTGAATGGCGGTGCTAAAAGCAAATATATTGTGAGATGGATAGTGGAAAAATTTATACCTGAAGGGAAGGTTGCATTCAAGTTATTACATGTATTCCCTAAGATAACTGGGGTTCCTACACCAAGTAAGTTTTATTCATCATCCATTGATTTTGGAAATTACTTAACAAGATGGGAATTTTTGATATGTTAGTTTGAGATCATTTGTATGATACATAGTTTAATCTAGAATAAATTGTCACTTAAGATGTTTGGTTATATATCTCACGTAGACTTTTTGTTGACTGGTTGATTGCTGCTAGTGGGAAATCTGATCCCTCTTCCGCAAGTGCGAGATGATGTAGCAGTTGCTTATAAGAAGGAAATAGAGTGGCAGAGAACTGAGATGATTCTACCATTCCAAAAGGCGCTCATTCAGAAAAAGGTTAGCATAAAGCTTTAATCAAAATTAATCGTAATGTTACATTATAGCTAGCTGAACATAATTAACCACCGAATTACACGCTGCTTTGTATAGGTTTCAGCTGAACTTGTGTTGATAGAAGCAGATGATGTTCCAAATGGGATATCAAGGGAAATTGCTAAACATGGGATTAAGAGTCTAGTCATAGGAGCGTCTTCCAATAGCTTGTTTGCAAGGTAATGGCCAATGATATCTGTAAAGCATGGTGTATATGCTACTTCTATACTTCTACTGTATGATGTAGCTTCTCTTGGAATTTGTTACACATACTTATTTGAGAACATCAAACTATTGTAAAGCAGATTGTTGTTAACTTGTTATGTTGGACCATTGAATTGAAATATAACATTCCTCTCATATTATGCAGAAGAGTGAAGGGACAATTGCTATCATCTGTGATCTCAGATTGTGCGCCAACTTTCTGCACAGTCTATGTTGTCTCAAAAGGAAAGCTAGAGGCTTTGCGTCCATCAAATACAAAGACAAATGGGAACGCTGTAGAGTGTGACAGCCCTGCAACCAACTCTACCAACAGTTCATCAAGATACACAAACAGCACATTCGGTAAATTCACAAATAACCTCACTATCTCCTTTTGAAGTGTAGGAAACGAATTAATCGTAATCTGTAGATATTTTGATATACATAGAACAGATTGTCTTATATCCTTGGGAAACTGATTTAGACCCCTTCTCTTAGTAGTGCCGGGATCATTGGAATTTTTGGTCTATTCTGGCAGCATGCTTCTCTTTCTGATAAACTAGTAATCTCTTGCAACTTAAAAAGAATGATTTATCTGGGCTGCAATTTTTCTATTTCTGAATCAATTACTGTTACGATGCTGTAAACTCGAATTTCACGATGGAAAGAATACTAACCATTCAAAAGAAGAAAATAATATATTGACCTCTTTCTCCAACATGGGAAGAGTTGGATCTGCATGGACTTATAGTAGGTTATGTCCTGGTTTTAAGGCAAACTTTGCATTTATACTTGTATTAATACTATTATTTGGTGAAAAGTAACTCCCTAATATTAGCGGTTCTAACAGACCCTGGATCGAACTATTCAGAGTCTCCTTCTTCCTCTCCTCCTGGGCCAGTCAAGCACCCTGATTCTCTTACGTGTGTGAAAGCTGGATATAATAATTCAGGGACGAATTCAGCTGAACTTGCTAGTTTTCAATCCATTAATACAAGGAATGCAGATGAAGCTTGCAGCTCCACTGTTGGGACGCTTACAAGTGAAAAGTCTAGTTTCAAGACCACAAATGGAGACAATGAGTCCTGGATCACAGATCAAGTATCCAATGGAATACCTAGCTCTCGCTGCGGTCAAGCATCTGCCTCAACATCTCAGTTAGCTTCTTCTGAAACAGAGGTCAGCCTTTCATAGTAAAGTGTGTAACTCATGTACTTGGTCTATGTTGCTTGGACTTGGGTACTTGTGTTGGACATGGGTATATGTTCAAGTGTTTGACCCAGCTGGCGGCTCTTTAATTAAAAATTTATACTTGAAGTAGAATGAAGAGTCCATGTAACATAAACTTGAGAAAAAAATAATTTCAGATTCTATTCTAGAATTCAGTGGATCCTTTTTCCTGTTTGTTCTGGAACCCTAATTTGCTTCTCATGTTAATAGGTGAACATTAATCTAGAACTTGAGAAGATGAGAATTGAACTGCGTCACATACGCGGCATGTATGCCATAGCTCAAAATGAAACAGTAGATGCGACAAGGAGGGTGAGATTTTAAGACAAAATGCATTTTGTTTAGCCCATTTGATGTCTTCTAGAATAACTTACATTAGTTATACTATCTATTATCAGCTAAGTGATCTAAGCATGCTGCGGAATGAGGAAGCAATGAAGCTCAAGCAGATAAGTGAAAAAGAGAAGAAAGCACAAGAGTTGGCGAAGCTTGAAAAAGAGAAATTTGAATCTGCAAAAAGGGAAGCTGAGTATGCCAGGGGACGCGCTCATAGAGAGGTCATGCACAGGAGAGAAGCAGAGCAGAATGCTGCCCGAGATGCCAAGGAAAGTGAGAAGCTTAAGAATGTTCTTGGAGACCCTGTGTATCATTACCAGAAGTTCACATGGGAGGAGATTGTATCTGCTACTTCCTCTTTCAGTGAGAAACTCAAGATTGGAGAAGGATCATATGGATCTGTGTACAAATGCAAGTTGCACTATTCAACAGTGGCCATAAAAGTCCTCCACTCTAAGGAGGGCGCCAAAAACAAGCAGTTCCATCAGGAGGTACTCTTGTTTTTCCTTATTACTCTTCTTAATAAGGCTTCTAAATACCGAATTTTGATATTTGACTGAGTATTGTTCTTTGATTTCAGTTGGATATTTTGAGTAGAATCCGTCATCCTCACGTGTTGCTCCTTCTTGGAGCATGTCCGGAACAGGGTTGCCTGGTATATGAGTACATGGAAAATGGAAGTTTGGAAGACCGGTTGTTACAGAATAATGATAAACCTCCTATACCATGGTATGAGAGGTTTAGAATAATGTGGGAGGTCGCATCTGCCCTTGCTTTTCTGCACAATAACAAGCCGAAAGCAATTATCCATCGTGACCTAAAACCAGCTAACATCTTGCTTGATCATAATTTGGTAAGCAAGATTGGTGATGCTGGTCTTTGTACAATGCTGAATTTGGAGCCATCTTCTCTTTCCACTTTGACCTTATATAAAGATACAAGCCCTGTCGGTACACTTTGTTACATAGACCCCGAGTATCAAAGAACAGGACTTATCTCTATGAAAGCAGATGTTTATGCTTTGGGAATGGTCATTTTACAGCTATTGACAGCAAAACCTGCCGTAGGTATAACCCATGTAGTTGAGGATGCAATAAAGGAAGGTCGCTTAATGAAAATATTAGATAGATCCGCTGGAAGATGGCCCCTGAGAGAGACAGCTGAAATTGCTCTACTAGGTTTGCAGTGTGCTGAGCTTAGACGTAAAGATAGACCTGATCTGAAAAGTATTCTTCCTGCACTTGAAAGAATCAAAGATGTTGCAGAGAATGCCCGTGATTTGGCTGCTAAGATCCTAATTGCACCACCAAGCCATTTCATCTGCCCTATACTTAAGGTATTTCCTTCTCGATTTCCCTCTTTGGAGTTCATATTTGTATGTGCAAGAGTTGTTATTGATTATTTAAGTCCATCTTTGGGATTTTGGTCTGTGGATCAACAACTGTGCACACAAAAACAACTTAGATCTTATGCTTGGAAGCATGTCACCCATCATGCTCCCAGTTGCATATTTTCTTTGTTATTTGGAGGTTCTGTTGTATGTTCAAATTGAAGAACGTGGACTCATCATAAAAAGAACATACAAATGTGTTATAAACTTAAAAATTAAGCAGCAGTATGCTAAAAGCATATGCAAGTGCAATGAAAAGAACATGCAGATACATTGATATATAGAACTTGTAGATGCAATGAAAACATACAACTTGAAGCATGAAGCGCATCCTACTCCCGTGTATAGAATCTAAATTATTATACATAAGATGTAGGAGGATCATAATTATTCAACTTCGTTGTGCAATTCTTGTTAGTAAATTATTCAATCTGTTAAAGCCTTGATCTCTCCACCTGATTTTTTACTCTCCACATAAATTGTATTGATCAATTTGGTATTTTTACTAGCATCTGATTTCAATGTTCTAAATGGATTGATGGTACTGAAGTGCAATGAATCTTTTAGAAGTAGACTTGCAGAACTTGTGCATTGAGTTGATTGTTAGGCCTTTATTCTGGTAACAGGGTGTCATGGACGATCCTTGTGTAGCCTCAGATGGATACACTTATGACCGCAAAGCAATCGAGATGTGGCTTAAAGACAACGACACTTCCCCAACAACGAATTTTCCTCTGTCAAGCAAAAACTTGATACCAAACTACACTCTTTCTTACGCGATAACAG
Organism: Beta vulgaris subsp. vulgaris; assembly: GCF_026745355.1. Lineage (NCBI taxonomy): Eukaryota > Viridiplantae > Streptophyta > Magnoliopsida > Caryophyllales > Amaranthaceae > Beta > Beta vulgaris. Next base: position 12,363,797 of record NC_079204.1, read on the forward strand.
AATGGAAGTCTAAAAGAAGAATACAAAATGGTAATTATTCATGATAAATGTCATGCCAAGTTTTTTCTTATTCTACAATTTTGTAGATTCCCTGCCTACCAATTCATGTAAACTTCATATTGATCTCATCATGTGTATGATTGTTTGCACTGATATATTTAGCAACAAGATGGTCATTGTACAGCACCCAGTAGCTCATATGTAATTGAAACTTGAGCCATAAGAACATGATCTTGGACATAAGTCACATAACACAGTAGCTTCTTTAACCTTTTTTTCTTTGTGGGAACTGGGGGGTTTTCTTTTTTTTTTTTTTTTCTCCCATGTGCAAGCACAAAGGTTGTACAATATGCTGTACATCTGAATTTTTTCTGATATGAGATAAAGAATTTCATTGAGAGTTGAGACCAACATCTATTTAACTTTGCAGCTAATTAAGTCTCTTTTTTTATATTTTATTGTTCGAATTTTAATTGACTACAAATGACATATCACATAACCTTGTAAGGCGGAGGGAAAAAACCCACATGGAAACCAAAAGTTTCACCATAAACAAATTACCACGATACCAAAAATTTATCATACACTCGGATGTGCTGTGATTATGATACACTAAAGGTTATTTTTCTGCTCATTGTTCATTTGAAATTATCCAAACGAGCAAATTGTACTAAAAAAAGAGATTTAACATGAGCAAATGGGAAAAAAAATTAGTGCATAATATACTCGAATGTATGATTAATAAACTCTTACAAAGTTGCAACACCTTAACTTGGAGGTGACGAGAACTTTCCCCCAACTAGTGAAACTCCGTCACTAAGCGTCCATCTGATTCTCAAATGAGGGTTCATCACAAATAAATTTTTTTACTACAAAACACTTGTATGACCAATAAAGCACTATAAATCTCAAGATGACAAAAATTGTACCTTCCAACCATCACAATTCACAGCCATTCACATTAAGGATCATTGGATCTAATAGTATGGGGTTCAATTCTTGGTGGAAGCAAAAATTTCAATAGTATTCAAAAAGGGGGTCGGAATTGTTGGGCCTTTGGGTAAGTGCCTAAGTAGCCCTGTGCGAAAGCAGCCCAAATGAAATTTATCTTATCACGGTTCTCGAAAGGGGGCGAAAAATATTTCACAGCCATCCACAATACTACCAAGATTTTAATGTAGCACTACAAGAATACAAGGTATATGCCGCCACCAATCCACATTCATCTAAAATATTTGGTGTTATTCCTTTCAAAAAAAAAATTATTTGGTGTTATAATTTTAGATTAAGATATTAATAAATAAAAATTATAGATCCAAGGAATAATTTAGGCCTAAAAATTAGGTCTTCTTAACATGAAAAAAATAGCTTAAAAAGTTAGGTCTTCTTAACATGAAAAAAAAATAGTATGATCTATGAGGAGATGCCTCAACAGTCAAGAATAGGAAATTGAAAAACGAAATTAATGGAAGATTATCATTAAAATTAATGGGGTGAGAGAGGCTCGAACTCTCGACCTCAGGATCACCCACAAAGCTATGAGACCTACGCGCTAGCCAACTGCGCCACCACCCCATTTATATTCGTTGGATTGTTGCTGTCACACTAATTCTGACCTGTGTAGTTTTAGAATTGACTCTTTGTTCATACTACTATTACCTCTTTGTTAATAATACCTTTACAGAGTTTGAAACAAATTTAAATAAATATTTAGAACGATATTTGTGGTCAAAGCAAATTTTTACACTCGCTTAAAAAAGACAGCCTCCAATAAGAGTTCAGTCGTTGTAGAAAGTCCAGTCTCTCTTCAATAGAGACATTCGGTGCCAATCCGCCCAAATTCCTATGATTTTTAAGTCGCGAATTTAAAAGGGATTCTCGGTTGTCCGAAATGTAATCAAGAAGCAACAAGTGGACACACCAGCGGCTAGGTGGCAGAGAAGCTCTCTTCTGATCTATTTTGCCGCAGTGTGCATTTTATATTTTGCAAACAGAGAGAATACCATCTTGAAAAAATACATTTAATATTTAAATGCAGCCCCTGATGAAAAGAACAAAAAAAAAAAAAAAATCTTTGTCACACTAATTCGTACCATTATTTTTACTACTTAATCTTATCAATTTGTGTCAATTGTTCTTTGTCATATTTATTTAAAAGAAGTTTGTTTAAATCTAAGGGGGCGTTTGGTTTGGGGTAAACTGGAAAGGGAAAGGGAATAGAACCTCTTGATTCCTTTTGATGTTGTTTGTTTTGGGGGTTTCTTTTCCTCCCCTTTCCCCTCCTTACCCCCAAATCCCTCTAATCTGATTACCCACACCCCCCCAAGGTTTCACATTCCCTTTCTTTGACTCATCATTGACCACCTCCTTCACCATCCAACCACCACCATCAAACCATCACAACCTAACCCAATCATTACCACCACTAGACTCCTCCACCTACTCATTCAACCACCACCCAACCGCCACCAGAACCGCTTCCTTGACCACCACCCGCCGACAACCCTAACCCAACCACCGAAACCCTAATACGACCATCGACACCCCTCCATCGTGATTCCCAGCACCACCCTAATTCACCCGCCGAAAATTACCCACCACCCCCGAAACCCATACCACCAACCACGAAACCCACCCAGATCTGAGGAAGGGAGCCCGAAAAAACCAACCATCACCACCAAAAGAACCACCAACCACGAAGGAGAAGAGTACGACCAGGAAAGAGGGGAAGGGTGGCGACCGGAAAAGAGGGGAGGCGGACGACGACCGGAAAAGAGGGAAGGGGGACGACGACCGGAAAAGAGGGGAGGAGAACGACGACCGGAAAAGAGGTGAAGGGTGGCGGTGTTAAGGGTGATATACAGTGGTGGTTGAAGGAAGATCTGTGGTGGTTAAATGTTAGGGTTTCCCTTAGACATTTTGAAACAAACAACCAACTAAATCTAAGGGTTTGGCTTTCCATTCACCTTATTTCCCTTTCTTAAACCCTTTCCCTTTCCCCTTAGTGAACCAAACGCCCCCTAAGAGTTTTTGTTTAAGAGACGACTTTTTATATATATTTTTTGCGACAGACAATTTTTTAAAATATTTTAAGCAACTTTATACTTAAATGAAATTTTTTTTAACACTACTTTTAGCAATTTTTCGAAATTAACTCACAAGATTTCGGTGTTGACTTTAATAAAATAGTCAAAGTGCCCTTCACTTGACTTCAATTATCCCTAATTTTCCCATTTCCCCTTCCCCCCCTCCCCCCTAATCACCCTCTCATCCTTTTTTTCCGTTTCTTCTGCAAAAATTAGACAGTTCTGAATATGATGCTATTCTCAAAGGTGGATATCAAATTACTTCTGTTCTTCAAGATATGATCACTCTTGTGAGCCCTTTCTTTTCCTTTTCTTTTTCCTTCTGTTACATACTTGAACATCTGTTCATGTTATAAATTATAATATCGTACAGATCTTTTTCCTTTGTGTTTTTACTGAAAGTTTTAAATTTTGTGTATGTGAAGATTTTATAAGGTTTTGTTTTGATTGGAATTTGGGAATTGGTTATTGGTTGAGTGAGAAATATTGCCTAATTGTTGTGGAGCTAATTGATGTAATAGTATTTTTGTTTGTATAATAAGGGAATTTTTTATCATACATCCAAAGTTATTTTTATGCTTATTGCTCATTTGAAACCTCCAAATGAGCATACTCACATAATAAGTAAAGCTCCGAATAGCAAAAAAATAGCTTTGAGTGTACCATACACCTGTTATATAAAACAAAAAAACAAAAAGAAAGATAAGAGCAACAATAGGGTTGTAATTTGTAAGAACACAACACCAATATAAATCTCTATAAATTTTAAGTTTGTACAAAACAATTTTCCTAAACCTATTGATCTATGTCACATCTAATTAACCAAAAATCACAAACAAGATGATCAAGTAGAAAAAATAAATCCCATGTATGTAAATGTATATACATATCAAGGGAATGTAAAAGATGAACCACCTGAACCTCCAGATGAGGGAGGATTAATAGCAATATAAAGCAAAGATATTGTAATGGCAATTAAACCAGACCAAACAAACACAATTGTAGGAGTTTTCCTTCTTCTTCCCATCAACCCTTTAGCAAAAGGGTATAAATGAGCTAACACCCAGAAACTGAAGAATGCACCACCCAAGAACTTGCTCCATGATGGTGTTGAGCTATATATTGTCCTAGCAAAAGCATAGCAAACTGATATAATGTTTACCATTGCTATTACTATTGGTGGGAGCATCAATGAACTCCATTTCACTAGGTAAAGTTCCGCGAAAACATCATCTTCATCTTCTGATGCTGATTTTGAGGTCAATGTGAATGAGATCTCGATACCTATGTACAACATAAGGGAGCCATATATTGGTGTAAGTTTCAGATGAGTATTGAATAATGAGACAGTCTTACACTAATTTATTATAGCTTAATCAAGGTGAGCTTTATTGATGCCAAGCTCAACCTTGCTCGTTTATAATTTCTATATACATATGTATGATAGTAAAAACATAGCACATAAATTACAACAGACATAGCAAGACCTCCAGAAAAACAAAGGTTGTAGCTGTTATGCAGCCTAAGGAGTGGGAAATCATATTGGATAGGATTATGCTTCCAAATCGAAAACTATTGATATATGATAAGCATGAAAATTACTATATCTGTTGAAGTTTTTGTTGATTGTGTAAAACTTCGTGAGTCTTGGAATGTTTCCATTAATCAATATATATATAGTGTTTACAAAATAATAATCCTAACTGATAGAGTTGGTTAAATGTAGTGTGTGGTTCAAAGTTCCAATAAGAAAAAATGCGGAGTTATGATAATTGTGGGACAAAGGAATTTGATTGATAAAAATAATCATACCTGCAATGACTTTGAGGAGGCCTTGAATAACAGCAGCAAGATGAGAACTAGTACCGGAAATAAGCCAAAACTGCTCATTTCTCCACCATTCCTCCAACTCAATTCCAGACCATTTTACCTCCAAAATGGCCAAAAATATTAAACACAGCGTCATAATAAGCAAGTACACTAAAAATGTAATGCTAAGCGTCTGCACAATGAACTGCCCGGAGAAGAGCGAGAGCGCCGGAAGGAAGCAGTACATGATGAGGAAGAGGGAGGTGAATGGGTATATTCCTACATTAATGTAGGCTAACCTCTGTAGGAGCTTTAGGCGGCGAGTGGCTAAGAAAGCATTGTTTCTTGAGAAAAAGATTTCCACTGACCCTGTAGCCCATCGTAGCACCTGGTGTAGCCTATCAGTTAGATTGATGGGAGCTGATCCTCGGAAGGCGTCTCGTTTTGTGATGCAGTACACTGAGCGCCACCCACGATTGTGCATCCGGTAACCTGTTACCACGTCTTCTGTCACTGATCCATAGATCCATCCTACTCTGTCTCCCCATTCTGTTTTGTCTTCGTACCTGTGCACGCATTATGTAGCATATCATGTCAAGTATTACAATGATTGTTAAAACAAGGAAAGAAAAGATGTACTTTCTCCGTTCTAACATAAATGAAACGCTTGTCTTTTATGGAAATATTTCCTGAACACCCTGGTTTCTCTTTTCATAGTAATTTACTAGTGTGAGCCTCAAAAGTGATAGGCTTACCAGCAAGAGATAACAGAGACAGCTTCAGCAACAATGCTCGAATCGAGGGGTTCACGAGGGACTCTAAGAGCACCAGGTGGCCTTCCATACTTAACTGCAGGATGGTCAGCTAGTGGACGCCCTTGATACTCTGCAATGGGTATAGATTCTGACAACATCGTTGAGTTCCCAAATCTTTTAGGCAGCAAATTGATATCCAATTCCGGATCCATATCCGATGAATTCAACGCTTGCGTCTCTGTATCTTTGTTTTCGTTTAATGCCCTGTCTGGATTTGGTGGATCGAACCCATATAATGCAAACCGCCTGAACATACAACCCGTGCCCACATAGACTGGACCCTGCATTTACAAACAAAGTAAGTACTGTGAATTTCTCAAGTAATCCGTACTTAAAAGTTGGCTAAACATCATCTATTAGACCAAGCACTAACAAATTGGCTAAACAAGCAAGGTGCAAACCTGAAGACCGTCGAGAGCACGCATGTTTCCATCAAAGAACACATTGTTTCGATTAGCATATCGATCAGACGGATCAATGCCTTCAAACCTCTGAGGAAACTGTATGTAACAAATGTCTTCACCCCCTCGATCAAGCATGAAACACATACCCTCTCGAATGGCCTTACAATTATAAAAGTAGTGATCACAATCAAGGTTGAGGATGAAGGGACCATTAGAGAGGATGGCAGATGATCGCACCAATGCGTTCATAGCTCCGGCCTTCTTGTTGTGGTCATAGCCAGGGCGCTTCTCACGCGACACATACACAAACATGGGGAGGCGTATATCTGTCTCAGAGAAGTCTACGAGCTTGTCATCCGGTGTTCCCAATACTGGGTCTGGTGATGGTGGCTTCAACATAACCTGCATCTCAATGTGTCAATCTTTTATTACACTTCATTTAAGCTCTTCCACTCTGTTATCTTAATGTTAAGTTTGTGCTCATTTTTCTTCAAAGTGAATTAAAAATAGGCATACCTGAAGGATACCTGCATGATCACCCCTGGCATGTTCAGCAGCAGATATAACCCAAGTACCAGGCCAATGAGTTCCATCCGCCATCCAAGTAGCCTTTTGGGCACGAATGGGTTCGGACCGATCTCCCCCACCATCCCTCATTTGTTTCATCATCTTCATCTCCTCTCTAGCATTAAATGCATCAGACCTTCTCCTAATAGAGTCAGGTAACCCGTTAATCCGAACCTTAAACTCATCATATTCCCTCTTAATCTTCCTCCTATCCTTAACAAAATCAGGTTGAAGCTTATTTTTAGTAGGATCACCTTTCAAACAAAAATAAGTCTCTGGATTTCTAGGCTCAATATCATGTTTCCTACAAAATGGCACCCATAATTCTGCAAAACTAGCTGCCTCAGCCATTGCCTCAAATGTTAGTAGAGCGCCACCATCATCAGACACATAACATGCTAGCTTCTCGACCGGATAATCAACAGACAAGATTGAAAGAATGGTATTGGCCGTCACAAGTGGTGGTTCTTTTTCCGGGTCAGCGGTGGAGACAAAAAGATCAACACCAGGTAAGTCAGACCGGCCTGTTGGGTTTGACGGAGACGGTTGTTCGAATTTTTCTTTAAGGGCAACGAGGTCAGTAGACCGATTTATAGGACATATTTTGGGAATGATATCTAGTAGCCAAGAAAATGCAAACCAAATTTCACATATAATGGATATAAGCCAAAGCCATACAGCCTCCTCGTTTGGATTTTTTACACGCCATGCTAAGAATAGGCCTAAAAACACCAAACGTATGACGATCAACAACCTGGAAAAAGAGAGATAAATTAGAGATGAGATATATCTTAGCCATTTGTGATGCACATGCACATTGTAGGTTCTTGATTAGCATTAATTTTTTTTTTTTGATTAAGAAATTAAGTCAGCCCAAGGGCTAACCCCTACAAGGCTACTAGCATGTAGGAAACACCAGTACATTGGCTGGTAAGGCATGCATAGCATGCTAAGGAAATACCCCGATATAATGCTGATAACTAATAACATATATAATATGGGGATACTAATAAGAATTATTTGTTTCATTAGAATTGAAGAATTACTAGTCCTTTTATCTCTCTTTTAGATGCATAATAGTTTCACAAGGACACTAACATATGAACTTTGAAATATAATAGAATGTATTATGTATGTACCACAACTACAAATCTACAATTGCAATAGAAGAAGTAACCTGTAAGGACTAATGACACCACTAGGAATAGGAATAATCCTACTAAGGGGCTTAAAAGGTTTGTCAGCAGCTTCAAGTACACCACTCATACCACCACCATCACCATCATAAGAATCTTCTGGAGGCCAATAAGCTGTCCCATGACCATAAGTTCCCTGCGTCTCATTGAACAACCACTTATTGTGGTCGAAATCGCCGCCTTTCTTCCGGCTTGTCATGCGTCGATCACCATTTGCCTTGTTCGGGGCTGGTAATGGGAGCGCACCACCGGAGAAATCAGGTTGATCGTCGTCGTAGTCTCCAAGTCTGTAAGGCTCTTTGCATCCTGGACATACTCCGCTGCCCTTTTGTGCATCCGTGAAACAATCATTGCATATTGTGAACCTGCATGACTTGTAGTAAATCAAAATTGTTGTACATAATTAAGTGGCGCAACAAGAAGTACTTATTATTAACCAACCTGAACCATTATAAGGAAATCATCTGTATAATAAATGCATGACACAATATCAATTTAACTAAGAATAAGGAGAACCATGCTCCTCGTGAGGTGGCTCCCTATATTCTTATGGACAATTTGTGCCGTGATTAATCTAGCTTATGCTTTTTCCCTAAAAAAAAACTAAGAATAAAATAAGAAAGATCCTAGATAATAATTAATTTCCTAGAAAATGAACTACGGAACTACCCAACGGCCAGCATATTTATGTTCCTTACCCTGCTTCCAAATTATAAGGTTTAGGACAACTACCATTTTAACCCTGGATAAAAAAATAAAAATAAAAAACAACCTAGGTGGGTAACATTTGATCATTTACAATGTGTGCATGTTAATTAGATACAAGGTGATGTTGAGTATATGGGATAAAGGCGATCGCACAAGATCCTCAAATATTTAGGACTCCAAATACGCTTCAAAAAATAAGTACGTTTTAATTTTCTATCGAAAGCTCGACAGACAAAGGGGTAGTCTAAATCGACTTTATTTCCCTCCTTATGAGATTGTGATCACCTCCTACAAAAAATTAGGGGAAGAAGGAACAAACCCTAAAACAAACTACGAATTCAATAAAACGAGTAGTAGTAACACCCATAATGTACTCACGGACAAATGACAGTATGAAAAATTAAACCGTCCCTTATAAGATACCTGCATTCGCAAGGATACACCCGATTCCCTCGATCATCTTTGATGGTCTCACCATCACACACAGGCATTTGACAAAAACCTGCCTTTCCACGAGCCACATGATCCGGCTGGTTAGAATCCGAATCAGTAACCTTATCCATAAGATGAGCCCTTGTGACACTATTGAACCCTCCAGTGAATAATGAGTTGGACACATATTGTTCCTCAGCTTTAGCCGCCACAGACGAGCTTTCCATAGGTTGATTATCTCTATCTGGTGTAGGAGGAATGTGCACGGTGTAATTCATGTAATCCCCTGTATAGTCCCCTGACATGTCAATATCTTCCCTCGACAATGTCACGTACCTCCCACTCGACGTTCGCCTCGCAAACTTCACCGCTTGCCCACCGTTGCCACCAGATGAGCTTCCGCCACTCCCCGAGCTCCCTTGGTTACGGATACTACCCTTCTTCGGAGGCTCCGTAGGTGGCATCATCTTGCTTTTTTTTTTCCTTAACTTTCTATTGTTATTCAGTGTCTAAAGATGACATGAGCTTCATTAATTAAACCTTAGGATGAAGGAAAAAATGGAGGTTAATTTGGTTGGAGAAATTCTTGTTTTGTTGAAAATGAGGGGAACAAAGTTAGGGAGAAGCATAGGAATGATAGGTTTGCATGGGGAGAAGACTTGGTCTTAGAATGTCTAGCTGGTTTTTTTTTAAGTTTTTTGCCTCCACTATTTTCTAGGAGTGTTATTTGTGGTTAAAAGGATTTGTAGGCTTAATTTTTTGACGTGAATCTAGGTATGTTTCAATGTTGTTTGTAGGCTTTGTAGCATTGCATGAGATCTTGCTAATTATGTAATCAAAATCTTAGTAGTATATATATAGAAGCAAGATTACAGATTGCTATGTATATTGACTTTTGTCATTTCATTGCTTTTTTTGTTTTTACGATAGTTATATCATTGCTTTGTGCCTGATTAATTTTTGAAATAAAATGTGGCTTAAAATATTATATTTGATAGGGTTGTGTTATATAATTAACATCTTTCTATTGAAAATTAAAATAGAAGTTTCAAAGCGTCAAGTACAATATGATATATCGTACGTTATATGCATGATTAAAGTATTTAGAATGAAATTCAAGTATAAAACTCAAGGTGGCAAATACATTCTACTATTCTAATATTATGATATGAAGTATATATATGTTAGATTATTATACCTCCAAATTGATGTCCATATCTACCCCAAAGGCTCCAAAAAATGGAAGTATATCATAAATTATGTAAGAGAAGGTATTGTGTCAGACTCGTCTGACACAATACAACTGGTCGGACCACTTCAGTTAGAAGCACTTGTGCTTCAGTTAGACGCACTTGGGTTTCAGTTGGTCTTTGTTTTTTTTTAGGTAGTCTTCTTTTTTTTTCAGTTGGTTTCAAATTTTTTTAAACACCAACTGAAACATATAAAACACCAACTGAAAGAAATAAAGAACTAACTGAAAGAAATAAAGAACTAACTGAAAGAATAAAAAGACCAACTGAAAGAAATAATAAACGAACTGAAAGAATACAAAAACTAACTGAAACAATACAAAAACCAACTGAAATTAAAGAAAAAAAGAACTAACTGAAAGATTATAAGCATTAACTGAAAAAATGTCAAAAAAGCATAATACCTTTCTTAAACCACCGGAATCCCTAACTCTACATATACTTCATAGTAGTAGTACAAAATGAATGATTTCAAGCAACAGAGTAAAATCTAAGTTAAGTTCAAGCAACTCTTGGGTTGAACCAAGCCAGATATCTCCCCAACTGCATTATTGCAATATGATTGAGCTTTTTGAAACTCCGGCAAACGACGACTTCGCCGGAGTTCGAGGTTCATCGCCGGAGATTCCGTCAGAAAAATGAGAGAACTTCACGTGCGAAATCGAGAGGGGAAATTGGTGATATTGAGGTGGTCAGAAAAGAGAGAAAGGAGGTGTGCTAGTTTTAAGAAGCGATTTATGGGGCCTTGTAGTGGTAATGGCAACAATAGTACAGAGTGGGGAGAAGAAGAAGAGAAAAGAGAAAGTGGTGCGTACAGAGTTTGAGTTTTGGGCTCAGCCCGTTTGACAGTAAGTATTGGTCAGACGGTCTGACCCAATACTTTCACATTATGTAATAATAATCCCGCACAGCAGATTGCAATTGATGTCAATATAATGTCTCTTCCAAAAGTAAAAACATATACTATCAGATATTAACGTTTAAAACCGTAAAGGCACAGTGTGACATTCTATTAAGGGAAGCAAGGCTTGATGTAGTTATTAAAATAAATAAAATGTGAGGCACCTTATTTTAAAATGCAAAAAAAAAAAAAAAAAATCTTATCTTGAGTGAGACTTTTTATGTCACTCCCCTCCCAACATAGGAAGAAAAAATCTATTGTTCCATTTTTTGTATTATTATCAGTGTCAATCAACATTATAAGTCATTATCAATTATTTCTTTGTCTTATTTATATCTTTTAAACAAGAAATTTGTGTAAATTTAATAATGAGGACCAATAATATTGAGCTAATTTTTTTACAAAAGAAAAAAGGACTTTTTGTATATCTTTACCTTTTGTAAATTAATATCATTATTTATTTACAGGGTTTTCTATGGGGTACCCTATATTTTTTAAAACTCTACGTTGTATCTATTATAATTTTTTGTTCAATATAGTATCCTTCAACTTTTTTAGTTTTCTCTATGGTACCCCTATTATTTCTTATTCATAACAAATGTCAATGTGAAAACTTATTGACCCACCTACTCCGTCATTTTTTAAAATTCAATGAACTTCTTTTTTCTGACTCCAAAATTTTGCTTCTAGATCCTTTCAACTTCTAACAAAATTATGTAGATTTTAGATTTAAAGAAGCAACAATGAACTTATAGGTCCAATTTTGGTGTGAAATTTTCCCTCCAAATATTGGGAAACAAAAGAAACTAACAATCACCTTAGCGTTGACTAACATAGGATACCATAAAGAAAATTTAGGAAATCGAAAGGTACTATATTTTTTTTGGGACCCCCACTGGGAACCTGATGATAAGATGAAGGGCTCTGCCAGATTGAAACCTCTTGCATGTTAAGTCGTCTTGGGTTTACGGGCAGATACTTTGAAAGTGAGGGGATGGTAAGGGGAACCCTTCTCCCAAAGTGCCCCTAGTGGGGATCAAACCCCCAAATTCAAAGGTACTATTTTTTTGGGGTCCCCACTAGGAACCCCTTGGTAAGAAGAAAGACGTTCCTGGACCAGCACCTCTTGCAGGTCAGTCAACCCAATTACACAGGTCAACGCTTGAGAGTAAGTGGAGATATAAGAAAATATTTACTCCCAAGAACAAGTAAATAGTGAGGTTCGAACTTGTGAGTTGTGACTAGGTGAGTTCCCCACTACCTCCACCAAGCAAGCTTCGAAATATATAAATTCCTAGACTAAAGTATAAATAGAGAGCAGGCCAAGGCCCATGTATTGTCGGTTGTCCAGCGTTCCGGCCTCTTGGGCCCTTTGATGTTCTTCTTTCTGCAGTCATTTCATTTCTCTTGGTTTCTCCTTTTGCTAATCTCACTTCTCTGAGTCTCTCCTTTCTCTCAGATTATTTTTGGTTATACACTTTCTTCCTAGATCTATTTCGAGTCCAATTCTTCATTCGGGTATTTTCTCCTTCTTTCTTCCTTTTTCTTGAATTTTAAACTGTAGAAAGAAATGATTTTTTTTTTTCTCCGATATGCTAATGCATGAATTAGATAGCAAATTTGAGTAAATGCTCACATAAGTAGAATTCATTTATTTTTCTGAGATACCCAATTAATGGTAATGGTAATGGTAATGGTAATGGTAATGGTAATGGTAATGATGATGATGATTAAGAATCATTAAAAATCACTCTATTTCTATAAAACCAGACAAATCACCATACAAAAGAAAACTTTTTGATTACTTCCAAAGAGAGCTCAGAATGACAATAATCTATCCAATAATGAAAAGAAAACTGACTAGAAAAATTAACCTCTTGAGGGAGTTTTGGCCAAGCACCATTTTCATGAAGACATTCAAAAACATCTAAAGTGAAGGGACATTCAAAACAAAGGTGAGAAAGAGATTCGGGAGCATTACTACATAAGACGCATTGTTGAGGAAGAAAAACCTTACACTTTTCAAGTCTATCTTTTGTAGGAAGCCCATCATAACAAGCTTTCCATAAAAAAAAATTGATTTTGGGAGGAACATGAAGCTTCCAAAGCCAGGCAAATTCAACTTTTCCAAAGTTCGGGTTATGAAGACCCTAAGCCAACATGGGACCCTGACTTGACTGAATACTCCCCATCAGCTGTCAGACCCCACACAAGAGTATCAAGCTGAGGATTAGAAGGAAGAAAAGAAGAAAAAATAATTGAAGCTATATGGGGAAGGACAAGAGAAGCAATTTTCTCTCGATAGCCCATGATCATCAATCACATCACTCACTTTCAAGTGCTCTGACTCATAAGTGGGAAAAATGATGATGATGATAATGATAATAATAACAATAATAATAATAATGATGATAATAAAATAATCGTGATTGTAATTATTAATAATAAATTATATTATTTTATTATCAGATAACTAAATTAGGAACTGAACAAAACTGATTGGAACCGAGGCTCTGTTGGTTGGATGTAAAACATTTTCAATGTAGCACATTTTACATGGAAAATTCAATTGTGAAGCTAATTTTCTTTTGTTTGGTTCAATCTTAAAAAAGTTATGGAAATGAGAAAAAATAGAAGGGGGAGGAAGAGGATGGATAAGAGGAGAGTAAAAGGTTGCTAAGAAGAAGGGAGAAAAATGTGTTTTCCCTTCTTTTTTAAAGGAAAATAATTTCCACCTATAATACTTTGATAGAAAACTTGTTTTACACCTCTTGGCATACCAAACAACGGAAAATGAGAGGAAAAGAAAAACTCATTTTCATGAAAAATATTTTTACATCCTACCAAATGGAGTATGAATCCAACTGATTGTAATTGAATTGAAAATAAGATGAAAAGAACAGGCTAGGAATAATAATCCTATTTATATGATAATATTTAGAGTCCTAACAGATCCTCGATGTACAATAAGCTATTACTAGTCTCATATGCACGTTTATGTTAATGTATAAGTTCTTACTTTTTACGGTTTTTTCACCAAGTACCCCCGAGTTTTCAAAAAATTCACCTGGTACCCTCCATGTTTTCAAAATTCACCAGGTACCCCTATGTTTCAAACTAATACACGGGGTACCCTTAAATGCCCTTAATGACTAATGGCGTTAACCGCCGTTACTCATTAACCTTAATTAACATCTAATCCTAACCTTAAACCCTAACACTAAACCTAACCCTAACCACCCCTCCCCCACCCTCCCACCACCCCTGCAGCCTCCCCCATCCCCAACCCCCTCCATCCCCCAGCCCGTCGACGCCCCCTCCCCAACCCTCACAGGCCCTCATCCCCTACCTCGTCGATACCCCGTCCCCACCCCCACTCTCCTCGATTTCCCCACCATCTTTCTCGGCACATCCCACCCTAAGTCCCGAATATCTGGGCATCCCACACGAGCCACCATCTAGGCAGCAACGAAGATTGACGGCGGCATGGACGAAGTTATGGGCAGTGAAGATCGACGGCGGCGTGGACAAAGATTTGGGGAGCGAAAATCAACAGGTAGGGGAGCAACGAAAATCGACGGGGTGGGGGAAATATGGGTAGCGAAAATAGAATGGTAGGGGAGCAACGAAAATCGACGGCGGTGGCAGGGGAGGGGATGTGATGGTCGAGCGGTGGTGGAGGGGGAGGGGCTGCGACGGTCGAGCGTGGTGGAGGGGTAGGGGTGGGGGTGGAGGAGGGTGGGGGAAGCTACAGGGGTGGTAGGAGGGTGAGGGGAGGAGTGGGGGAGGCTGCAGGGTTGGTTTTGGTAGGTGAAGGAAGGGTGGTTAGGGTTAGGGTTAGGGTTAGGGTTTAGGGTTAGGATTAGATGTTAATTAGGGTTAATGACTAACGGCGGTTAAGGCCGTTTGTCATTAAGGGTACCCTGTGTATTAGTTTGAAACTTAAGGTGTTGTAGCCTAAAAATCAACGGCTATTGCGCTGACACGTGGCCTCATCAGAGCCCTACATGTGGCATATGTGCAGGGGAGTAAAGTACAAAGGGCCTGAAGGTGACAGGCCTAAAAGTACGTTTCTCTGAAGAAAGTGTACTAAAGGTCCTTCTCCTGGCCCCAAAAATTGTACTTAGGCCCAGCAAAGATGATCTGCACCTTTATATGAAAGTGAGGTGTCCTGACCAATTAATTGCTGCCACGTGTCCCACTACTTTGATTAGCCAATCGGATGCTCCCAAATTAATTAGGGTGACATCAAGACACAACAGTCATTTCAAACAGTATAAATAGTCCTTGATTTCAGGGTGAAAGGTACGTTTTTCAGAGCATAGTACTGTTACTCTGTCATAAATTCTTCTCTCTCTCTCTCTCTCTACTTTCTCTCTCTAAAAGTTCCTTTACATCCCTGACATCTGACTTAAGCATCGGAGGGGGAAATACCACCCAAACCTCCAGGGTGGGTCCCTTTTTGCAGGTTGCTGGTCAGGAGTTAGCATCGGGATTCTAGTCAATCATTGCTGCACAAGTCTCCAGTTTTAAGAACCTATCTTTGGGAGTTGTTGTATTAGTTCACCAGTTATACACTACATAACATTTGGCGTCGTCTGTGAGGAGACGCAACAATGACGGATTGTCATTCATCGAATGTCGCATGGAACAGAAGTTTTAGAATTCAGGTGGAAGACACTGTGGATGAGGAGAGGCCGCCTCGTGGACGAGATCATGGCCATGTTGCCGTCCATCTAGAAGGTAGGACGGTAACTCTAGTCATCCAGGAGAATCTAGACCGTCTAGTGACAGCTGGTCACTTGGAGAATGTGTTGAACGACTTCCAGACAAGAATGGCCGCTGTCATGGAGGAGCAGATCAAGAACAACATGTTGTTCTTTCAGCTGAATCCAGGAGGAGAGACGGCTGCACCGCTCAAAGGGCGATCCCAAGAGGGTCGTCCAGGACCTAGTCGGCCACTTCGGCCGGAGTTGACTAGGCCGCCTTCCAAAGGAAAGCAGCCAGCTGTTAGTGATTCTAAGAGGAAGATGGACTGGAGGCTAGTAGTCCGTCCAGCAGATAATATCCCTCCTACTGGTCACATGATGGAGACTGATGCTAGGGAATATTTGGAGGCTAAGAGGGCGGCAGCTCAGCAGCGTTCAGCCTCTGGCTCCACGCCGTATATGAAGGATCCGTCCTTAAGACTCCCGTCCAGAATAGTGGCGCGTAGCCGTGGACCATCAGCTTTCAGCCAAGGCAGGAAAAGACAGTTTTGCAGCCCATGGTGTACAGGCGTCAAGTCTTAGCTAACACCTCATCTAATCCGGTACTGAAAGAGTACCGTCGGGAGCACATACCCATTGAGGGTCAGGTTGCGGCACTCCAGATCAATTGGCCAACTCCTTTCTCGGTCAGGATCATGGAGTCCCCTCCTTTCCCAAAGGTTAAGCTCCCGACCATTGAACCTTTCGACGGAACTACTGATCTGGACAATCACCTATCAGCTTACAAGCATCAGATGTATGTCCAAGGAGTGGACGATGCTACTTGGTGTAAGAATTTTCCAGCTACTTTGAAGGGGGTAGCGCAAAAATGGTTTAACAACTTGCCACCTAACTCAGTGAATAATTTTACTGAACTTAGCATTCTATTCACCAGTCATTTTGTGGCTAATCGTCAAGAACAAAAGACGAGCATGCACTTGGGGAAAGTCATCCAAGGTCCTAAGGAGGCATTGAGAGGTTATGTGAAGAGATTCAATCTAGAAGCATTGCAGATCCAAGATCTAAATGCAGATGTGGCGTTTGACGCCTTTATCAGGGGTTTAAGACCAGGAAGTTTTAAGTTTGATTTGGTAAAGAAGAAAATCACTACCTTGACGGAAGCTTTGAAGGAAGTTGAGGCATTCATCCATGCCACAGAGGTGTGTGCTGAGGCAAAGCAGCCAGAAGTGAAGAAAGCTGAGGAAGCTGTTCAGCCAAAGAAGAATCTGCCCAAAAAGGCTGAGACCTGGGCAATGACTTCTGTGACCACCTCGTCCAAAAGAAACAGGCGATCCGAGCCGGCGGCCTCAGTTGAACCAATAGAGTTTAACAAAGATCAATATTCCATTTTGATGGAAATAAAGGATCAGCATGAGCTAAAGGCGCCGGCCGAAATGAAGACGCCTTACCGTAACAGGGATAAAAGCAAGTATTGTCACTTCCACAAGGATTGTGGGCATGAAACCAATGAATGCAAACACTTGAAGAGAGCACTAGAAGAGTTGGCTCGAAAGGGTAAGATGAACAATTACCTGCCTTCGTCAGGAAGGAAGTTCCAGAAAAGAGATAACCGTCAAGGAAGGAAGATGGACGGAGATAGCACAGACGATGATGTAGTAATGGTCATCTCAGGAGGATTTGCGGCTGGAGGTCCAACAAATCGGGGCCACAAAAATTACTTAAGGGAGCTCAGTCAGGTTATGCTCACTAACCAGTCCGAGTCTGATCCTTTTCCAAAAATAGTGGTCAGCGAGCTGGACCGTGGAAAGATAAGGACGCCGCATGATGATCCGCTGGTAGTGGAAATGAAGATTGCCAACCTAAGGGTTAGGCGAATTTTGATTGATACTGGAAGCTCTACTGATATAATCAGTGCTGATTGTTTGTCGCGTTTGAAGTTTGATAAAAACGAGTTGATGCCGGTGAATCATCCTATAATTGTTTTGGAGGAGGGGTCATCCATCCCATGGGTATTGTCACCCTGCCCGTCAGGGTAGGGGACAAAGATGCTGCCAGGACGCTTTTTCTGAAATTTCTGGTAGTACGAGACTTGACTGCTTATAATGTCATTCTCGGACGACCTACCTTGAATCACATCAAGGCCGTCATTGTGACCCACCTAATGTTAATGAAGTTTGAGTGTGATGGAGGAAAGATTGGATCTCTCTATGGAGATCAGCAAGCTGCTAGAGAATGCTATCTCACCACTCTTAAACCGTCATCATGGAAAGAGAAGGCAGAGCGTCCAAAGGACAAGGAGGATGATCCGGCCGAGAAAGTGAAAGGCCAAATTGTTGAGCTTAAGCAAGAAGTTGAGAAGGTTCAAGCGGTACCTCTTCCTGAAAGCAATCCGTCCATGCTTTTTCCCAGCAAGAAGAGAAAGTGTTTGGCAATCAAAGAAGAAAAACATCCATCTGAAGAAATCATGGCTATAATGAATCTGGGACTAGAACGTCCAGATGTAACACCCCCGAAATCCACACGCGTCTACCACTGCTACGTCGCGTCGACCTCGGGGGAGTTACCGCCGCGATGGAACGCAAGGCATAATAAGAGTTACGATAACTTAAAACATTAACTTGAAAACTAAAATGCAGCGGAATTAAAATATAAATACAACTCAGGAATCATCAATGACCCTTTTCATTCAAACCACAAACCATTTATATAAGTCTTAGAAAAACCAATAATACTTGTTTCAAAATGCTTTAAATGTAAATACCCAAGCCTAGTCCCCGTATGCTCGAGATTATGCGAGCACCAGCACACCTAGTCTGCTCCCCATTGTAGCATCAATGGTTCATCGCAGTTCATCAAACACATAATAACACACAATCAGCTATGCTGAGTACGTAATGAACCATTGAATACATATAAGCATAAATGATGCACACATGAACGATCTTAAGCATGATGCTACATTATGTTACATCCTTTAACGTTTATATCTTTAATCTTTAATTGGCATCGAACGGGCACCGTCATCTTACTAGAATCATACGGGCTACTGAATTCTTAACAGACACTAGGTCTGTTAGATGAAATGCAAATACGGTTTTGTTCGTCTCACACCCATCACCTTAGTATGCATACCCCCAAGATCGAACGGAACCTTCCGCCTACTTGAGTGTCAAAATATAAGGACACTACTGTCGTCACAGTAGGCCTGCGTAGGAGCGTAGGACAAGTTCCACACTTCCCCCATTGTTCATCACTTGTAGGGAGTCCAGCTACAAGATATTGCCATAATTCATTTTAATATTAACCATTCATTTCATAACCACATATAGTCATTACTTGTTCTCTTAGTTACAATGCTCAAATCGTATCTCTTGTAACACTCTTGTTACACTATGGATACATAGAATCATTTACCTGTACTCTTAGTTAAAATGCTCAAATCGTATCTCCTGTAACAACCTTGTTACACTATGGATACATAGAATCATTACCTGTCCTCTTAGTTACAATGCTCGAATCATATCTCTTGTAACAACCTTGTTACACTATGGATAGATTAAAAATGCTCTTGTTTATACTACGATAGAATTACGCATTCCAATGCAACATATCAATTTCAATTACAAATGTCTAACCAGACAATCTCAATCAATCAAACGTTCCCTATCATGCTTCTAGGTTCCAATAACATAGATTGCAACCTAATCATGATACTAATACTTGGGATTAAACTGGTACGCGTACGTACCTTGTAACGGAGAATTTTCGCTGTATTAATCGAACGTTCCGCTTATGAAATTGGGACCTAAACCGTTAAATAAAAGCTTTAGTGCTACGTCGTTGGTAATATTAACAACTACTACGTAACTAAGACTATACGGTTTAATAATTCGACGTAAACGATAACTAAACCCCTTGTTTGTGAATCTTTTTTACTTTTCTATTATAAATAGTTTAACGTCTTTTAGGGATTAAGGTTAGTGAACATACTAATATAAGTTAGTGTCATTAGCCTACTACCTTTACCAAACCAATTAAATTATAAGTCCAACCATGTTTTATGTCCAAATCTTATGTCTAAAACTCTTAGGTCCAATCCAGTATTATGTACAAAAGTTAGATCCGCAATTATAGTCAGATTAATAAAATGAACTTATTAACTTGAATTATTAATTAACTAATTATAATTTAACATAATTATGAAACATAAATTATAATTAAACTTAATATAATATATTCAATATATAAAATGTTTATACCGTTAAGCTCGTCGGAAATCAAGTTCCGGCGACCGATTTCCGGCAACGGCACACAACACTCGCGCACTACTGCCTGGTTCGCACCACCACGCTCGAACGCACCGCAGCACTCGCGCAGCCCACGCAGCACCTCGTCGCTCGTCGCTCAGCACTCGAGCCAACCTTCGAGCCTCGCTCCAGCCTTCGTCGTCGCACAGCCCCACGCACGAAGACCTGCTCGCTTGTCTCGCACACCCTCGTCGCGCGCTTCGAGCCCGCGTCCTGCCCTCACTCACACACTCGCTCGCACTCCCTTCGCACCAACCCGCTCGCTCGCACAGCCTGCGATCCAGCCCTCGACTCGCTTGTCTCACACAACCCTCGCACAACCCTCGTCGCACACCTTCGCTCGCGCGCTCGTCACTCCACACCCACAGCAGCGTCACCCGTCACGCACCCTCGACGGTGAAGCATTTAGGGGAGGTGACAAGAGAGAAGAGAGAGAAGCTGAGGACGAGCGAGAGGGAGGAGAGAACACGAGAGAGGAAGGAAGAACAACGAGAGAAGAGAGAGAAGAAAGGAGGTGACGGCTGAGAAGGAAGGAAGAAATTTAGGGTTTCTGAAATTTTCTCCTCTTCTTTCCTTTTTATACCTTCTAAAAGTGGTAACCTAGATCGGGTAACTCGGCTTAACTTTTATAAATCCAAAATTAACACAACCGACTCATATTATTATTATTATTATATTCTTATTATTCTGTAAATAATATTAAAATACCTTTTTATTAACTTCTTTATATTTTCTTAATTAATACGAATTAATTCTCAAAAATACGGAGTATTACAGGCTTTCCCCCTTAAAAGAAGTTTCGTCCCGAAACTTGGAGGTAGCCAGTCTTAACGACGATCTTTTGCACTTCTAAGTCCCAAAATTTCATAAGCGTTTTCTAACGTTCGCACAACAGATCAGCAATAATTACAAATAACTATCATAATTAACATACTTTAGGGTGAAAGCGCGAAATTCTATCGCATTCTTCCCCCCTTAAAAGAAAAGTTACGTCCCCGTAACTCACGTACCTCTTGAAAAAGCTCAGGGTACTTCAGACGCATTGCATCTTCGGCTTCCCAGGTGGCTTCTTCAGTATTTTGATTTCTCCACAACACTTTGACAATTCTGATGTCCTTATTCCTCGTACTACGCACTTTGCGGTCTAGATCTGGACAGGTTTCTCCTCATAGGATAAGGTTTCGTCTATTTCGACATTTTCCGGTTCAAGTACATGTGACTCATCCGGTACGTATCTCCGGAGTTGGGATACGTGAAACACATTATGGACCCTTTCTAAGTTATTGGGCAAATCTAGGCGATAAGCGACTTTGCCTACTCTCGCCAGAATCTCATATGGTCCTATGAATTTAGGGCTTAGCTTCCCCTTTTTCCCGAATCGCATCACTCCTTTCATTGGAGACACCTTAAGCAATACTTTTTCCCCGACTTCGTAATTCTCATCCTTCGCTTCTGATCCGCATAGGATTTCTGCCTGTCCTGTGCAGCCTTAATCTTTTCTTGAATGAATCGCACCTGATCCACTGTCTCCTGAATCATCTCAGGTCCTAACACCACAGTCTCACTAATGTCGTTCCAACAAAAGGGCTACGACACTTTCTCCCATATAGTGCTTCAAATGGTGCCATCTTAATACTAGCATGGTAGCTGTTGTTGTATGAGAATTCTATGAGGTCCAAATGGTCTTCCCATGATCCTTGGTATTCTAAGGCACATGCTCGCAACATGTCCTCTAAGTCTGAATAGTTCTTTCGGTTTGACCGTCTGTAGCTGGGTGAAAAGCTGTACTCATCAATAGCTCACTACCAAAAGCTTCCTGAACCTTTTTCCAGAAATTCGAAAGGAATCGCGAATCTCTATCTGATACTATACTCTGGGTACTCCATGCAATCGAATGACATTTTTCACATAGGCCTTGGCTAAGGCTTCCATACTCCACGTATCTTTCATAGGTATGAACCTTGCTGTTTTGGTTAGTCTATCCACTATCACCCATATGGTATTATTGCCTCCCCGACTCCTAGGTAAGGCTACAACGAAATCCATGGATATCGAGTCCCATTTCCATGTCGGAATGTCTAAAGGTTGAATCTTTCCTTGAGGTCTCTTGTGTTCACTTTTGACTTTCTGGCACGTTAGACATTTTGAAACAAATTCAGCTACTGCTCTTTTCATCCCAGGCCACCAGAACATCTTCTTGAGGTCCTTATATAACTTATCTCCCCCTGGGTGGACGGAATAAGTCGTGTTATGACCCTCACCCTTATCTTTTGTTTCAATTCTTCACATTTTTGTGGCACACACCACCTACCCTTATATCTTATGCTTCCATCCTCATGGATCGCAAACCCTTCTGCTTTTCCCTCCTTAAGCTTTGCTTTGACTCGCTCAAGCTTCACATCCCCAGGTTGATTTTCTCTTATTTCGTCTAGAAAGTTGGGCTCGATGGTTAAGGCACTCAGCAATCTTTCTACCTCCCCTTCATGAACAACTCTATCTGGAGTCTAGAAAACTCCTCACAAAGTTTGTCGGCAACGACTAATGTATTCAGGCTATGGCTAGACTTGCGACTTAACGCATCAGCAACGACGTTGGCTTTACCCTCATGGTACTGGATGTCTAAGTCATAGTCCTTGATGAGCTCTAACCATCTGCGCTGTCTCATTTAAGGTCTTTCTGGGTGAAGATGTATTTGAGACTTTTGTGATCAGTGAAGATTCGACAAGTCACCCCGTAAAGGTAGTGTCTCCAGATTTTTAGGGCAAACACTATTGCGGCCAATTCTAAGTCGTGTGTTGGGTAATTGACTTCATACGGCTTCAACTGCCGAGACGCATAAGCTATGACCTTCCCATTTTGCATAAGAACACAACCCAACCCATTCTTGGACGCATCACTATACACATCATATCCCTCATTCCCATTAGGCAAGGTTAGGACAGGGGCTGATGTTAACCTTTCTTTGAGCGTTTGAAAGGCTTTCTCACTGTCCTCATTCCAGTTAAACCTACAATCCTTCTTCATCAAAGTGGTCATGGGCTTTGCTATTTTGGAGAAGTCTTTCACAAATCTCCTATAGTAACCGGCTAAACCCAAGAAACTTCTTATGTCTGTGACATTCTTTGGAGTAGGCCATTCACTCACGGCTTTGATCTTTGCAGGATACTGACACACCCTCCTTGGAGACAAAGTGACCCAAAAATGACACTCTTTCCAACCAAAATTCACACTTCGAAAACTTCGCATATAGTTGGTTGTCCCTAAGTGTCTGCAAAATGACTCTCAAATGACCCTCATGGTCCTCCTTGCTCCTAGAATAGATCAGTATATCGTCTATGAACACAACGACAAATTTTCGAGGTAGGGTCGAAAGATCCTATTCATAAGTCCATGAAAACTGCAGGTGCATTAGATAACCCAAAAGGCATTACCGTAAACTCATAGTGGCCATATCTAGTCCTGAAAGCAGTCTTAGGTATATCATGATCAACAATCCTCAATTGATGGTAACCTGACCTCAATCTATTTTGGAGAACATCCCCGCACCCTGAAGTTGGTCGAACAAGTCATCAATCCTAGGCAATGGGTACTTGTTTTTCACAGTGACATTGTTCAACTCTCGATAGTCTATACACAACCTCAAACTACCATCCTTCTTTTTCACAAATAAGACAGGTGCTCCCCATGGTGACATGCTAGGTCTAATATACCCTTTGTCAAGTAGTTCCTCCAACTGGTTTTTCAACTCGTTCATTTCTGCTGGAGCCATTCGATATGGGGCTTTCGAAATTGGTCCAGTCCCAGGTACTAGGTCAACGGTGAACTCTACATCTCTCCTTGGTGGCATACCAGGTATATCTTCAGGAAAAACATCCTGAACTCTCGGACTACTGGCACATCCTCAGGCTAACGGATCATCCTCAATTCTTCTCACCGAACACATAAATAGAGGCCATCCCTTGTCTACGTAGTTCTTAAGTTGTAGGCATTGATCACCTTAATTCCGGTTCTCGAGGTATTCTCCTATATGACACTCTTTTTCCCGAAAGGATCTCTCAGTTCCACTTTCTGCGCATCGCAGTCTATCTTAGCCATGTACTTTCCAAGCCAATCCATCCCCAAAATAACGTCTAGGTTTGATAAGTTAAACTCTATCAGGTCAGAAGGAAAGAAACTCTCTCCTATTTTCAGTGGCACTTTTAGAAATCTTTTAGAGCAATTAACAGTCTCCCAGACGGAATGACTATAGGCATAGAAATCGACTCAGACTCGATCAATGTTAAAGTCCTAACAGTTGAATGGGCAATAAATGACAATGATGCTCCAGAATCAAACAATACTTTAACAGGAGTGGAGTTGATAGAAAATGTACCCGAGACAACATCCCTTCGAGCCTCTTGTTCTCTAGTCGACATCATATACAGCTTCCCCTTGCCCTTATCTTGGGAATTGGTTGCATTGTTCCCATTAGATGTCTGATTATTGGTGTTGGTTACAGGCTTGGAGTAGTTAGAATTCCCATTGTAAGCACTTCCCCCATTTCCATTCCCGTTTCCATTTCCATTTCGGGTTTGTCCCCATAATTCCCATTCTTTTGGCCATTGGGTTGATCAGTTTGTTCTTCGAGTAGCACTCATATGCCCTATGCCCAATTTCCCGCATTCTCGACATTCCACCTTGTTACCCTCACAGTCTCTACCAGGATGGTTGTTAGGGCACTTCTACACCTATACACACGCTCAGATCTGCGGTTATTGGTGTTGTTATTGCGGTTATTGTTGTTGGGATTAGCGTTGTTGTTATTGGGTCCCTTACCGAAATTCCTTTGAGGGTCTTGATGGTTTTGGTTCCCATTATGCTTCTTCTCAAACTTCTGGACCTCAGGTTTGGATTATCCTTTCGTTTCTCACCCTGCTTACCCCCTTCCTCTCTCTTCCTGATGGCATAAAGATGAGCAGCTTTGCCAAACACATGATCTAAAGAGGTGAATGTATCTCCCCCTAGTCTTCCTTGCAGGTCAAGGGTAAGTCCTAGTTCGAAACGTGAGGCTTTAGATTCCTCAGTAGGTGCTATTTCCGGGGCAAATCTCATCAGCTCGATGAATTTCCGGTAGTACTCCTCAACAGACAGAGTCCCTTGTTCCAACATCATAAATTCTTGGGCTTTCTGCTTCTTAAGGTATGGAGGGTAATATTTGTCCCTTAAGGCCTTTTTGAAAGTTTCCCACCCAAAACCAGGCTGACTCAGGAGGTTGCTCTTAGCTTGGGTCCACCAGAAATGAGCATCTCCCTGAAGGTGTAGCTCGCTAAGGGCACAGTTTTCTCATCAGGGCAGGATAGGTGAAGAAAAGTTTATCGAATTCCCCAACCCAGTTCTCTAATTCTTCAGGTCCCCCTTTCCCATTCAGTATTGGTGGGTTCCTACGGGCAACCTTTTCGGATAAATCCCCTTCACGATTGTGACCTTGGGCTAGGTTGGCAGTGATTTGCACCAAGTCACGTATCGATTGCTCGATATTCAGAGAGGTTTCAGGCGTG
The DNA here is from genome assembly GCF_026745355.1 of Beta vulgaris subsp. vulgaris. Classification (NCBI taxonomy): domain Eukaryota; kingdom Viridiplantae; phylum Streptophyta; class Magnoliopsida; order Caryophyllales; family Amaranthaceae; genus Beta; species Beta vulgaris. The sequence goes on from NC_079204.1 coordinate 12,389,518, forward strand.
CCTCCCTCCCGAACCATTCTACGCTGAAAATAACATAATAGCTATCTCAGTGACACACATCATCCTGTCCTTTCTTAACCAATACACATTGCACATATAGCAAGCAGTTGTCACGAACAAATATTAAGTCTTTATTGACTTGCAACACAAACATCTCACATGAGACGTCACAACCATAACAAGGAATATCATAAAGTATCTTAAAGGTTTTCGAACATATATCTATATATGTATATATAGTATTTAAGAGATAAAACGATCGTTTCAATCAAGTAAATAGTTTTGTCGCAAAAATAAGGTTTTAGTTCAACACCTTTTTGAAACATCCTTGTACATCCTCTTTACCTATTCATATTGAATATTGCAAGAATCGTTCGCAACTTCAATTGAACAATCAAACAACACATTCGAGTTCAAGACACGAAACGAAATCACATTTGCAATCATTCCTATGACTTAATGCACATAACATAATATGTTCTATATGCTCCTATCCCATACTACCCATTTTGAAATCGTTTTTAAAACGTCTTTGAAATTCAGAGCCTTCGGCTCTGATACCAGTTTTGTAACACCCCCAAAATCCACCGCGCTACCACTGCTGCGTCGCGTCGACCTCGGGGCGTTACCGCCGCGATGGAACGCAAGGCATAATAAGAGTTAACGATAACTTAAAACATTAACTTGAAAACTAAAATGCAGCGGAATTAAAATATAAATACAACTCGGGAATCATCAATGACCCCTTTCATTCAAACCACAAACCATTTATAAGTCTTAGAAAAACCAATAATACTTATTTCAAAATGCTTTAAATGTAAATACCCAAGCCTAGTCCCCGTATGCTCGAGATTATCAGCAGCAGCACCAGCACACCTAGTCTGCTCCCCATTGTAGCATCAATGGTTCATCGCAGTTCATCAAACACATAATAACACACAATCAGCTATGCTGAGTACGTAATGAACCATTGAATACATAAACATAAATGATGCACACATGAACAATCTTAAGCATGATGCTACATATGTTACATCCTTTAACCTTTAATCTTTAATCTTTAATTGGCATCGAACGGGCACCGTCATCTTACTAGAATCATACGGGCTACTGAATCCTTAACAGACACTAGGTCTGTTAGATGAAATGCAAATACGGTTTTGTTCCGTCTCACACCCATCACCTTAGTATGCATACCCCCAAGATCGAACGGAACCTTCCGCCTACTTGAGTGTCAAAAATATAAGGACACTACTGTCGTCACAGTAGGCCTGCGTAGGAGCGTAGGACAAGTCCCACACTCCCCCATTGTTCATCACTTGTAGGGAGTCCAGCTACAAGATATTGCCATAATTCATTTTAATATTAACCATTCATTTCATAACCACAAACATTA